>NW_015548242.1:68966-95849 GCF_001515605.1 Sinocyclocheilus anshuiensis | reverse complement strand
CACACAGATCTAAAATAAACATGCGATTTATTTCCCAGCTGTTTACCTTCACAGACATAACCTACTGTTTTTTGTAACTCGTGTGTTTTTAATGTAAACTTGTCTGTGAATGAGAACTTAGTTTAGTACTCACATGCTATGACAGTCGCTTTCTGTCCGTGTGCTTCGGATGTGTGCATTTAGAAAACCGTATATCATAAGTTTAAACTCATATGGTTTATAAACATGATTTCAGCGCTATAAACATGATAATCAGAACCAAAAGGCAAGGCAAGGCAAGGCAAGGCAAGGCAAGGCAAGGCAAGGCAAGGCAAGGCAAGGCAGAGACTCGGAACAGGGTACAAGGCTAAACAATACTCGGCAGAGAATGGTTGTATGAGTGAGTGTTATATAGTGAATGTGTGATTGATGACAGCTGTGTGCAATCAGTGCTGTGTGCAATCAGTGCAATGGCTGATGGGATATGTAGTCCGGGATGACATGCAACAGTTTGTGTTGTGCGAGAGTCAATGTAATGAAAGGGTGACCTCTGGTGGTGATTGAACGGAAGTCCATGGACAGGATTCATGACAGCTTCCACTCAAAAGAGGCATTTTTAAAATTATATTATATATGATCTGTGGAGTATTTTGAGCTGAAACTTCACAGACACATTCTGGGGACACCAGAGACTTATATTACATATTGTAAAAAGGGGCATAATATGTCTCCTTTTTAAATAATACATTTATTTAACAGAGATGAAGGAAAAGGGGTAGTAAAGAAATCGTTATAAAGGAAATTAAGCAGCACAATTGTTTTCGACATTGATAATAAGAAATATTACTTGAGGACACAATCAGCAAAATTAGAATGATTACTAAAGGATCATGCAACACCAAAAACTGGAATAATGGCTGCTGAAAATTCAGCTTTGCCATCACAGGAATAAATTACATTTCAAAATATATTCAAATAGAAAACAGTTATTTTAAATTGTGCTAATATTTCACAATATTACTGTTTTATTGTATATTCTATTTAATAAATGCAGCCTTGGTGAGCATAAAAGACTTAATTTAAAAACATTTAAAAAATCATGCCAAAGTTTCAAACGGTATTGTAGATCAATGTATAAACTTCTAAATGTGTATAATCTTTTCTAATGTATAATTCTAATTTCTAATTCCAGTTCAACCTACTTTGGATGGACGATGTGGAAGTTTGACCCACCAGCAGCATAGTTCACGTGGATACCCACTCACTGCTTCTCTTACTGTTGCCCTTGCAGTACGATGCAATCCCACATCAGGTTATTATAGGAGAGCATTTGCATGCTTTTGAAAATCTATTACAGGCACAACTGTTAAATTCCAAGAGACAAAGTATTCTATCAGTTTTCAAATTTTGATCATAAAATGTGTATTATTATTTTCGACAGTGCTGAAAAGACATGTAACCTGTGAAGAGCTGTTATCTCCAGGTGCTCCTTATGTAAAAAGAGTTCTTACGGTAAGTCTTGCATACATCATGCTTAGCTGGCCATGAAAAGAACATTGAACTACAGATTGTTCATGTGAGTTTTATAATTAAAGATCCTCGGTGATGCCCTAGGCTGGGGCTTTGTAGTACGTGGAAAATCACCTTGTTATGTTCAGGCTGTGGATCCTGCAAGCCCTGCTGCAGCAGCAGGAATTAAGGTGATCATAACACGTAAACACAAACACAGCTGCTTACGCAATAAAAGTTTAGAATCCATCATCAGCTGGTCTCTAATCTATTTTATTAAATTTTTTTTGCTTAGGTTCGCCAGTTTGTGTGCCGAGTGAATGGACGCAGTGTGCTTCACTTAGACTATCATACTCTTTCAAAGCTGGTGATGACTGGACCCCGTGTTGTTACTTTGGAAGTCATGGAACCACTGGATTAATTCAGTATAGGTGTAATTAAATACATTTGTAATTTATATATATATTCATATACAGTGTTGGGGGTAACTCATTACAAGTAACGCGAGTTACGGTCCAGATTTAAAAAGTAACGCAAAAGTAACGTAATTAGTTACTTTTTTATGGAGTAACGCAATATTGTAATGCATTACTTTTAAAAGTAACTTTCCCCAACACTGTTCATATATAGCATAGTAGGTGAAGGATTTGCAATATTTCTTCTCCATATACCATGTGCATCTTGTAGTATGTTAACATAACATAATGAAAAAATATTAATTTGGGGTTTAAACAGAAACATTAGCAATTATCATACTGATCTATAGCTTGATGTCAGCTTAAAGTTTTGGTTCTGGATGAGAAGGGTGTAAGCACTATTCACAATTTAGAGGGACATGTCCTCCCAATATTCAGATTAGTGGTCCTCCATAACATAAACGTTCATAATAAGAACAATAACGTGTTTAGAAAATAGATAAGGTGAATTTTAATTTCATCTCAGCTTTAAATGATTAAGTTTGGTGCCTTCATCTTGAATATGTACAGAAGAGATCAAAATTAGAGAACAATCTGAATACTTGATTATTTTTTTTCTGAAATAGTGTTAATCTTCATTGCTCAAAATGTGAAGGAATATTAGCTGTGGGTATAACACTGTTATACTAATATGTTTGACAAAATAACCAAGGTATTTCAATAAAAACCTTTATGTGGAAAAGACAGTGTTGAAAATTAGAGAACAGTAACCACTAGAGCACAAAAGAACGTTACACCTAACATTTTGGAAGGTTACAGCTGTCAAAAATTAGTAGGAATTGTAGGTCACAGGGTATCGCTAGTTTCTCACACTGCGCTGGTGTGATCATCTTCTTCCACTCTCTTCAATAGCTCAGTAACTGTAGTGGGTTTCTTAGCCATAAATTTATTGCCAAGGATTTCCCAGAGATTTTCAGTTGGGGTTAGAGCTCTGAGACTGCCTTTCATTATTTCAGTGTTCTTGGCTTCAAGGAACTGCTTTACCTGTTTTGCAGTGTGAAGGGGGCTTTGTCTTGCATGAAAATTGCAGGCTGATTGGAAGATGCTTGCAGGGAACACACTGCATGTTGTTGAAGGATGTTGCTAAAGGAGGTTCTGATAAACATTTGCATTCATCCTGCCATGTATCTATAAGAGGCCCAACTCCTGCTGCACAAAACATCCCCCAAAGCATAACAGTTCCTCCTCCACATTTCACTGACTTCTTAGTTCTTTACAAACTTGGGGTTCAGTCTTTCCTCAGTTTGATGCAGAACATAATGTTTCCCATGTGACCAAAATAAATTAAACTTGTTCTCATCACTAAAGTGAACTTTGAACCAGTTATTCTTTCTCCACACAATTTGCTCCTCAGCAAATGTGAGCCTAGCCCCTTTTTTTTTTCTCCTGATGATAGACTTTGTAACTGCAGAGAGCATTTTCAGTCCAACTTCTCTTAAACGTGCCGAGACAGATCCATACCCTGTTCATCACTAAACTGGCAAGCAATTCCAGCTGCAGTGTTGAACCGATTCCCCATAAAGAGTCAGAATTCAATTAATTTATAAAACATTTGCTTCAAAACTTATACTCCTGTTAGGGTAACTTAGGACTAAGCAGTGAGCTTGAAATGTAGGAAATTGTAGGTTGTTCTCTAATTTTGATCTCCACTGTATGTGCAAGTGAGAACACTGTGTCATGTACAAAGACACAGGAACAACTTTGGTTCAAGTTTATGCCAAAATACAGTTGATACAGCTAATTTTTAAATCATAAACTTACCCTCATTCATTTATGTTAATGTTGGACTGGCATATGACAGTAGTCTTGGATTTGACACTACCACCTCCAATGTTGATGACATGTAACCAGCACTAATCCTAATCACTAAAACAATTTCATAATCTCTGATGTGTAAACCCAAACGAATAAAACCAATACAAGAACAAAAGCTGCAATTATTTAATGAATCGACGACTTAAACCTACATGGTACTTGTGTGGCGGTGATGAATGTTCTTCCCCAGAATCAGTGTGGCCCCCTTTGAACTTTACACAAATATGTCATTTCCGTTTGCAACCGTCGGCCAAGTAATATGGTGTGGTGATTTCAATGCCCATAATACACTATGGGGGAGTATTAAAACAGATTATAATGGGCTGATTGTGAAATCATACACAAATAGAAATTAAGTTAGCTTTAAGTAAAGCTGAATTCAAGAGAGTGATATCATTTGAAGTAAGTAAGAAATGGCAAACGTTATGGAATAATGGGTCTAAAAGAAGACATCTTTTCCAGATTCAGGAGTGTGTTGGAAATGAGAGGAAAAGATACGGAAATAGGAAGAAAGATGTCATCTTATCAAGACTAAGAATCGGACATACAGCATTAAACTATAGTCTTTATAAAATAGGTAAGCATGAATCGGGAAAGTGTGACAAATGTGGAGAATTAGAAACAGTGAAACATATTATTGTTGAGTGTTCTGCATATGAAAGGGAGAGATTTCAATTAATTCAAGAATTAGGATGGCTGGGAGTTGATAATATTTCTTTAAAAGTATTGTTAGGAAATGGGTCGAGGCAATCAAGAGTGCAAGAAAATATGTTTAAATACCTGAAAAACACAGGAACAATAGATAGAATCTAGTTTTTTTCTTTTTTTTTCTTTTCTTTTTTTTTTCTCCTTTCTTTCCCTTCTGTATTTCTTTCTTCCAAATTTATGCACACTCCACACTCCAGATCAGTAGGTGGCGGTAATGCACCTCTTTCGCTGGTTTGCCAAACCGCCATAAAACACCAGAAGAAGAAGAAGCAACCATCGGCCATTTTGAACAGGCTGTGCTAGTATATGGAACGGAACAGTCTCAAAGAGAAAAAAAAGTCTGTTCTCTGCCCCGTGTTTGTACTGAATTGACACAACAGTCTATCCAAATCGTATATTAAAGAACAAGGCTATGAGGTCGACAGAAACTGTCCAGTAACCTGTGTTAGTCCAGTTGATGACACATGGTGCGGAAATCCACCGGCGGCGGCAGCGGCGCGAAGAACGGCAGCATCTGCCGAATAAACCACAATCTGTCTGTCCTCTCACCCTAACTCTTCATTGGGCCTGAAAGCAAAGCGCTTGAAGGGAATTACATGCGAGACCGTGAAGTAAAGCAGGTAATGTGTGATTATAAAGGTCTGCTTTTCTTTCTTTGGCATCGCTACTTTTGTGTGGAGTTCAGTGTGCACATCAAACATCCAGTGTGGCTAAGCTAACGCGCTAACTGCATATATGTGCATGGAGTAACAATTGTTTTGTTATCGCTAAACTAAGTTCGTTTTTAAATGAAATTATACATTAGAAGCACTTCGCTCTCGTTGGAAAGTTGGTACATGCGGTCAGACCAACGCCAGCGTAGCCTGTCAAAATAAATTAGGTATTTTTTGCTGAGCCTATCACAAAGGCCTGCTGTGTCCTGTATTGTCTAGTGCAGTTGCATTTATAGGAGCAACAGTCCCGGCTGCAGTTGCTGCATGCATGCATGCATGCATGCATTGTGTTTCAGAAGTCAGGTTTATATAAGAGTGGTTTGTTTACATTCTGCAAAATCTATCACACCATTGACCCTATAGTGCTGCATGTGTAGTGTGGTTCATTGCCCATAACTGATTGTTACCGGCTAACTATGTCAAGGGATGAGGATGCTAAGTCTTCTGACAAGTTTACAGCACCACTTTTATAATAAATGCACATTGCATTTAGATTAATTAGTTGTTTACAATACAATATTTGATGTGCACAGTGACATGCACTAAATGCAGAAAAGATTTTGAGCAGGGTTTATTTTGAGCAGGGTTTATTTTGTTTGGGCAATGCATGCACATTTACACACTGAGTGTTTTGTAATTTTCAGAACACATATCTTAATAATTAATATGTGTGTTTTTGTACATTAAAAGTTTAATATGGTTGTATTGTTTAAAAGAATAGTGGTTAGTTTACCCAAAAAATGAAAACCGTAATCATTTACTTTCATGTTTTTCCAAACACATAAGATGTTAAAAATATCTGTTTTTAATGGAACTGAGCGATTTCAGTTCCTCCATTGAAAGTCAAGTTCACCTTAAAGGGTTAGTTCACCCAAAAATGAAAATTAGCCCATAAATTACTAACCCTCAAGTCATCCTAGGTGTATATGACTTCCTTCTTTCAGACGAATCCAGTCGGAGTTATATTAAAAATGGTCTTTGATCTTTCAAGCTGTTTAATGCCACTCAGCGGGTGTTGCATGCATCAGTCCAAAAGAAGTTAAATAAAAAGCGCCCGTCCATAAAAAAAAGTGTCTTACACTGCTCTGGGGGGTGAACAAAGGCCTCCTGTAGCGAATCGATGCGCTTTTGTAAGAAAAATGTCCATATTCAAAACATAATAATCACTTTAATGTAGCTTGCGCCAACAGTTGTACACAGAAGCAGTTCTGGGAGCATGACGTATGAGGTCAGCGGTGCGCATGCGCCGGTGAGCCTTGTGAAAACCAACGTTTGTTAACAGGAGCAAAGGAAGCAAAGTTTCCTTACTTTAGCAAAGGAAAACCAATCTCCTCTTGGCTTATATCGAAATCCTCCGACATTCTTCTTTACAAATCCTTGTTTTGTACTTCTAATTAGTGACCGTTGTTTTGTTTTGATCTCTCCCCTAAGCTTCCGCGTTCGCCACTTCTGAGCGGCGCATGATCAAAGCTGAACTCATAATCCTCCAACATTCTTCTATACAAATCCTCGTTTTGTACTTCTAAATGGTGACCGTTGTTTTGTTTTGATCTCTCCCCTGCGCTTCCGCGTTCGCCACTTCTGAGCGGCGCATGAGCAAAGCTGAACTCATAAGTCATCCGCCCGGAGCTGGCACTCAGCAGGTGTTGCATGCATCAGTCCAAAAGCACTTAATTAAAATGCGCCCATCCATAAAAAAAAGTGTCTCACATGGCTCCCGGGGGTGAACAAAGGCCTTCTGTAGCGAATCGGTGCGTTTTTGTAAGAAAAATATCTATATTCAAAACTTAATAATCCCTTTAATGTAGCTTGCGCTCACTGTTGTAAACGGAAGCAGCTCCGGGCGGATGACGGATTGCTTCCTTTGCTCCTGTTGACAAACGTTGGTTTTCACGAGACTTATCGGCGCATGCGCAGCACTGACCTCAACTGTTGGCGCAAGCTACATTAAATTGATTATTACATTTTGAATATGGATATTTTTCTTACAAAAACACAGGAGGAGGCCTTTGTTCACCCCCCGGAGCCGTGTGAGACACTTTTTTTTTTTTATGGATGGGCACTTTTTATTTAACTTGTTTTGGACTGATGCATGCAACACCCGCTGAGTGGCATTAAACAGCTTGAAAGATCAAAGACAATTTTTAATAAAACTAATAATAACAAACTGGATTCGTCTGAAAGAAGAAAGTCATATACACCTAGGATGACTTGAGGGTGAGTAATTTGTGGGCTAATTTTCATTTTTGGGTGAACTAACCCTTTAAGTTTTGACAGTTTAAAAATGCACATACATAGAGCATCTTAAAGATGGTAAACGAAAGCTCAACCGTACTTGCTGGACACCTGAGAACAAACCTCAATGGTTCTTGTGAATGCTCAAACATGCCAAAGTGACGAGCAAACCTCATTGGTTTTCATGCTTAAAGCAAGTACGGTTCCATTTACCATATTTGATGTGCTCTATGTATGTGCATTGATCACAACTCTAAATCTTTTCATCATATCAAGCGATCATGTCTATTCAGAAGACTTGGATTAACCATTCAATTACTTTTACAAACTATTAATGACCTTTTTTGAAGCATCAAAGTTTTGCCTTAATGGACTTTCAAAGGAGACTGAGTTAAAAAATACCTCTAGTGTTTCAAAGATAAACGAAAGCGTTTGGAGTGACATGAAGGTGAGTGATTGATTATATAATTTTAATTTTTGGGTGAACTATCCCTTTAAAATTGTTTAATGTAATGTGCACTCTCATGAGGCTCTTAAAAGCTGGTGGCCAACATGTTGAGATCACATGACCAGCAGAATAATACTCATTATTATCCCTGTAACACCTCTGTTTTTGAACACATGCGTTTGTGGAATAGGTTAATTATGGCTGACTGCAAATAGGGCATTTCTGCAATAACATTAATAACTGAAAACCATTGCTTTTGCATGGTGCTGCATCTATACTTAATATAAGTGCATAACAAGTCTATATTGGTCTGCACAACATAATTAGTAATTGCTGAGTGAACCTTTAACAATTGGGAGCTGAACTAAAATCCTTTTTTTTTTTTCTGTTTTTTTTTTTTTTAAAGAAGAGATGTTTCAACTTCCAGTGAATAACCTCACTCGGCTGAGGAAGGCCAGGAAAAAAGTCAAGAGACTGCTGAGTGACATTGGCCTTGACTACTGCAAAGAACATGTGGAGGTGATTATTCTTGAACTGTCATTGTATTTCCTAGTCATAGTGAACATCAAATTAAAAATACATCTGTTGTGTTAATGCATATACGTAAGACTTTGCTTCACTAATGTTATTTCCTGTCCATTTTCCTGTAGGACTACAAAGATTTTAGCCCCAGTGATTCACACATGAAACAATTTTACCTTGACATTTGTATGTGGGATCCATCCTGGACAAAGTCACAGGTATGTCCCCCACAGCCACTGCAACAGAAGTCCTCAAAGCAAAATATTTTGCATAGCATAAACATTTTGTAATATTGCTTTGTTTTTCAAATGTTGCAGGACTACAGAACAAAGCAGTTTTGCTGCTCAGATTGCCCATTTGCCTCCAAGTATTTCTCTGCCTACAAAAACCACTTCCGCAATGTTCACAGAGAAGACTTTGAGAGCCGAATCCTTCTTAATTGCTCCTATTGCACATACAGTGGGAACAAAAGGACACTGGAAACCCATGTCAGGCTCTTCCATATGCCTCACAATGTGGTGCGTCAGGGTGTCGCCGGCCCTCATGGAGCTCCAATAGGGGTTAGGGACGGTATGCGATTAGACAAGCCTATGTTGGGCGATCGAAAGGAGCTCCCGGTGTACTACTGCAAGAAGTGCACATATCGAGATAGACTGTACAACGTGGTGCGCAGGCATATTTACAGGGAACACTTCCAGCATGTGACTACACCTTACCTGGGAAGAAACTCAGAGAAGCAAGAAAACAGTGTAGAGGCCCCTGGTAACAGTCATGGGATTCACTGCAAGAGCTGCCACTTCACACCTCGTTCTTATGAAGCTCTGGTCCAGCACGTCATTGAGTTCCATGAGCGCATTGGCCATCAAGTCACCACTATGATTGGGCATACCAATGTCATAGTGCCGAGGCCCCAGGCGAACGTAATCCAAAGGGGCGTTGCAATCACTCCTGGTGTGCGTCCTCAAACACCTCAAATGAATCGCTTCAGTATGCCCAAAATGGTGGGGTTACCTGTCGGCAACCATTTCAAGCAAACTCTTGCAGGCAACTCCATGCCTGGTCACCCAGTTCGCGTTACACTACCTGATAAATCTTTTGTGTCTGGTGTGGTCTCCCAGTCACATACAGGAAAACACCTGGGCGGTTTTGGAGTCCATGGTGCTACACATCTTAATGCCCAGTTAGCTTCTTTCTCTCCCTCATTGAAGAGCCTACCTCTCTCATCTGTGCATGCTGCTACTGCCACACTAACGTCACTGCAGGCCAAGAAAGCTTCAGCCAATTCTCTGAACACCTCACAAACACAAAAGTGGAAGATTTGCACCATCTGCAATGAACTTTTCCCTGAAAGCACATATAGTGCTCACTTTGAAAAGGAACATCAGGCGGAGAAGGTGAGGGCGATGGCTAAATACATCATGAAGATTCACAACTTTACTAGCAAGTGTCTGTACTGTAACCGTTACCTACCCAGCGACTCTTTGTTGAACCATATGCTAGTGCATGGGCTGTCATGCCCACAATGTCATTCCACATTTCATGAAGTTGAGAAAATTGTAGCACACAAGCGTCTGGCGCACCCTAACGAACCAGGGGATCCGCCAACTGGTTCTCCTCTAACATTCGATCTGACACTTCAGCAAGGAAATCCCAAAAATGTTCAGCTTATTGTAACCACCTACAATATGAAGGAGACCCCTGAAGCCTCTTTAGCTGGCAATCAACCACCACAGAACAGCGCCATGGCTAAGCCTGCAAAGATGGCTGTAAAGCAGCCAGATACGCAATCTGATTCTGTGGTCCGAAACATGTCTCAGTCTTCTGTGTCGCAAAAGAAAGAAGTTGGGAAAACACTCTGCCCACTATGCTTCACTATTCTCAAAGGTCCCATCTCGGACGCCCTAGCCCATCATTTACGGGATTGTCATCAAGTACTCCAAACGTTGCACCCTGTAGAGAAAAAACTAACCTACAAGTGCATCCACTGCCTGGGAGTGTACACTAGCAACATGACTGCTTCCACCATCACGCTCCATTTGGTGCACTGCCGAGGTGTTTGCCAGACCTCCAAAGGTGCCAAGCCTATTATGCCTGGACTGCGTTCACCTGGAGCTGGGTCTCTCAAACGTGAGTTAGTTACCCCAGATGCATCTGACCCCAAGAGAAGGAAGATGGTAGACCAGTCAAGGTATTACCCTACAGCCTTTGTTGAGAAGCCAGAGGAGCCAGTCGTGTTGGCACTGGATCCGAAAGGTCATGGTAACGAGTCCTACGAAGCACGCAAAGCTTTCCTTACAGCGTATTTCAATCGGCATCCCTACCCTTCCCAACGGGAGATCGAGAAACTTGCTGCAAGCCTCTGGTTGTGGAAGTCCGATGTCTCGAGCCATTTTGCCAACCATCGGCGCTCATGTGACCGGGACTTTGTCACCCGCAAACCTGTTGTGTTCCTTGGCTTTAACATCACCTGGAGCTGGGTCTCTCAAACGTGAGTTAGTCACCCCAGATGCATCTGACCCCAAGAGAAGGAAGATGGTAGACCAGTCTAGGTATTACCCTACAGTCTTTGTTGAGAAGCCAGAGGAGCCGGTCGTGTTGGCATTGGATCCGAAAGGTCATGGTGACGAGTCCTATGAAGCACGGAAAGCTTTCCTTACAGCGTATTTCAATCGGCATCCCTCCCCTCCCCAACGGGAGATCGAGAAACTTGCTGCAAGCCTCTGGTTGTGGAAGTCCGATGTTTCAAGCCATTTTGCCAACCATCGGCGCTCATGTGACCGGGACTTTGTCACCCGCAAACCTGTTGTGTTCCTTGGCTTTAACATGCGGGCAGTAAGCCAGCTCAAGCATGACATGAGCTTTGATGCAAACTGGCTGTTCGAAGTCAATGACGATGAAAAAAGCGGGTTCTCAAGGACCTCAAAATTTAGGCTGAAGTCTCCTGTTGGTTTCTCTGCAGACTTCAAGGGGAAAATGCAGCCATTAAACACTGGACAAAGTAGTCAAAGCAACTGTGCCTTCAAGCCATGCCCTGGATCATCCTCAGAACCTATTGCCATTGACTCTGACAGTGATTCAGAGCCAGAAGTGATGCCTAATAAAAATCTCAAGCAACCAACTATGGCATTAAGGCCTTCAGTAGGTCAGTCCCACGCAAAAGGGACATTGCTGCGAGAGAGCTTCCGTTGTGAAAGAGATGTCAGGGGAAGCAGAAGTTCTCCCAGAGTTGGGCCAAAAAGTCTAGATGGCTCCGTTTCAGGTTCCAGTCCTGACGAGGCGACCTGGTCAGGCAGCATGTCTTCTGAAGAGAGCCACTACAGACCAGCTGGACGATTCGAAGTGAAGGGGAAGAAAGTTGGGTTACTTGGTAGATGATGACTTTTGGTGATAGTTCCCTTTCTGTCTATCTATCCATGCCCAGATTTGTAGGTCAGACCTTTTACCTCACATTTGGCTGACATTGAACGTTATGTTATGAACTCAGTCTGAGAAGTTACACAGTTTTACTGAAAGTACTGTTTACTCTCAAAAAGCGGAAAAACTAATATACTGTATAATTTTTTTCTAACCGATCCATAGTTCTTGGTGAGTTTTTCTTTCTTTTTTTTTTGTATACTGTTCTCTGTATTTAATCATACACTTGTTGGAATTGTAACAAAATTGATAGGTTTATTGTTTTTTCCCTGATTAAATAAAAAAGGCAGTGTAATTCACAATCAAGTGCTTGGATGTTTTTTGTTGTAAAGAAATACTGAATTCAATTATTATATTTTATATATTATAAATAATATAACACGCAGACCACTATTTCAGTGCAATGTGAAGCAAGTGCTGGAATATTTATTTGAGCTTCAGAGCATTTGGTTGTGCTCAGTTAGTATTAGCGTCTCCGCAAATAAACATCATCTGTCCTTTATAATTATTTTTTGTTTATTTTAATCCTCATGAAGCCTTTTTGAAGAACTTCTCAGTTGTAACTTGACCTCTATCTTGACTATTGTACTTACACCACACTGCCCTTAGAGGTCACTGTCTGTAAGATCAATGTCATTCATTAATACAGATTATACAGTAGTCAGCATTTGAAGTGGATCAAAACCTTTCATCAAAGTTATCCTCAGGGCCGTCCTTAGCTGATGCGGGGCCCGGTTGCACCCCCCTAAGGACGGCCATGGTTGTCCTAAAACCTGCGTTCTTGTCTTGGGACAACTTTAATTAACTTTTTTGATCCACTTCAAATGTTAACTACTGTAGTTTATACAATATGTTTATGGCAGCTACATCTTTCTAAGTCAACTAAAAACTTTTATTTAGGACAGCAGTCCTAAAACCTGTTTATAGTAATGTTAGCCTGACAAATGCTTTGTAGTTAATTTCAAAAAAGCATTGTGGTCTTTGTACAGACACCTAGTTACATGATTAGTATGCTATCATTTTGAGAAGTATTATGCAGAATTTACATTGTGCTATTGCATTCATGGAGAGTATGGTTGCTCAAGATCTTTAAATGAATGGATGTCCATGAGTCTGAAAATGTGGAACGTGCACTGATTCAATATAGTTTTGATAAAAGATTTGGTAGTGGACATGTAACATATGGGGTTTGTATTTGCAAGTATTAGAGTAAGGGAGGAGAGACTGAGACACGAGAACTGTACACTCTTAAAAATAAAGGTGCTTCAAAAGGTTCTTCAAGCGATGCCATAGAAGAACCATTTTTGGTTCCACAAAGAACCATTCAGTCAAAGGTTCTTTGAAGAACCATCTCTTTCTTACCTTTTTATAATCTGAAGAGCCTTCTTTCATCACAAAGAACCTGTTGTGAAACAGAAAGATTCTTCAGATGTTAAAGGTTCTTTATGGAACCATTTAGACAAAAAGGTTCTTCTATGGCATCGTGAAGCACCTTTATTTTTAAGAGTGTAACGGATGTCGTTTTTAAATTTGCTCGACTGGTCCTGTGGTTGCTAATCTCTTGCAGTCATTTGTCACCATTTCCCCAATACATGGCTGGCCGTCCCAACAGATAAACTCAGTGAGGACAAAAACAGAAAAAATAGATACCCATCACCTGCCACTCAGAGTTTGTAAGTTCAACATTTCAAACATCTTTTATGGACTCACCATATCTGTTAAGTTTGTTTTTATTTATCAAACACTTGATATTTGTGCAAATGTCTGAGATGAGAGAGATTTTAAAAACATGTATCTATGAGTAGTGTTAAGATTCAAGATTGAACGTCTGGCAGTTTAGGCAAGCCTTTGCAAACAGAGTTTTCTGAAACTGTTTCTGATTAATGAGTCAGCGAGGGGTCAGGATTAGGTGGCGTCCACAGATGTTCATGATTCCTCGTGAGACGTGATCTCTTCACACTTGCACATGACTAATGATCAGTCATGCAATGATTTGCCCACAGTATACACAAGTATGCAAATAATTATGTATTTCTGAAATTGCCCCATGAAGTATGCTAGTTTATTTTAGGGCCTTGCTGAGGAACAAAAATCACAGGTGCTTGAGTTATGTTTGCAGTTTTCTTACAGTTTTCTTAAACATGCAACCCCCACCCCTAAGGCAAAGATAAATATGCTTTAAACATTTGCAGTCATTATTTGGAAGCTGATCCCATTCAAGGTGTTTAAAAGACAGTAAATGTGATCTCTGGTGATGCTGTGGAGGAGAGTCAGTGTTGAGAGTGTTGTGAATATAAGGTATCACTTTCACAGCACTCTAAACTGAACTGTCCCAACACCTTGCATGAGTGAAAACGGCAGTTTTTAAGTGTAAATGCTAAAAGTTAACAACTGCGTAAATTCCTTTTTTTTTATGTTGTTGTATGTGTAGGTAACAGAACACACAGTTCAAAGGCAGAGGTGTAAAGTATTGGAGTAAATGTAATTAGTTACTGTACTTGAGTATCTTTTCGGGTACTTTGTAGTTGTACTGAGTATCAAAGATATTAGCAACTTTTACTCTTTACTTCACTACATTTTTTAATGAGTATCTGTACTCTTTACTCCACTACATTTGAAATGAGTGTTGCAGTTACACATTACATTTTGCATGGACCTAGCTTTTTCTGCAGCAGTTTATTTCTGCTACAAAAGACGTGATACTGCCTATTACAGGTCACTGAAAGTACTGCGTTTTGCCCTTACCCAAACTTGTCAACAAGGCTACTTTATGTGAATGCAAGTTCCTTAGCAAGTATTTGTGAATCAGAGGTGTTTTATATATGAGATGAGGACATGACTGCAGCCGGCAATGAGGCCCAAACCAGCACATCCACTGCAAGAAGGCTTCGGCATTTTAATTTTACTTAACATATTTTATTTATCCATTATACTGAAGAGACCTTTTTGAAAGATGTTTTTTTTTATTTATTTGTTTGTTTTGTTTTGTAATTTTGAGGTGTTCAGTTTTATTTTGGTTTTAGAAAATAAACGTGATTGCTCCTCACACATCAACTCTTTCTTGTTTTTGTTTCATGCTTTCTGTGCCTTGCCCTGGAATTTTATGTCACTTCCTGTCTCCCGTAGTTTTTCCATGAAATACCAGCACATAGATCCTTGCCTCTGCCTGTTTTCCGCAGCTTCTCCACAACATTACAGTTTTTCACTGGCATGTCTCTTTGACTAGTGCATCTTTGAGCCTATATTTAGTATAAGTAAAATACTTAAGTACTGTTAAAATCAGATACTCTAAGACTTTTACTCAAGTTGTTTTGGAATTGGTGACTTGTAACGTGTAGTGGAGTAATTTTCACTGTAAGGTATCTGTACTTTTACTCATGTATGGTTTTTAGGTACTCTTCACACCTCTGTAAAAAGGTCATTGTCAACTGAAGTCAAGTCAAGTCACCTTTATTTATATAGCGCTTTTAACAATACAGATTGTGTCAAAGCAACTGAACAGCATTAATTAGGAAAATAGTGTCAATAATGCAAAATGACAATAGTAAACACAAATTTTTCAGTTAAAGACAGTTCATCATTGAATTCAGTGATGTCAACATCCAGCTCAGTTTAAATAGTATCTTTGCAATCAAGTCAACGGTATCGCTGGAAATGAAGTGTCCCCAACTAAGCAAGCCAGAGGCCAGAGGTCCTGAATACTGAATGTATTCCTACTAAACAAGTGCATACCTACAGAAAAGACTTCATTAACAGTCAAATCCAGTACATACTATAACAGTATGTGTATGTGGACACAGGCCAATTGCTTTTCAGCATATCTTGGTTCTAATATTCTCTGTAAGAATTTCAGTGCGGGTGCAATTATTTTGCCAGCATCTGGGCCACACAGCCCACAGTTGCGTTATGTACACAGATATAACAGTTTTCCCATGTGAGCTAAATTTAGGACCTGGCACAAGTGGAACCTTGGTTAAATGCTTTGTCACCCTCCGCCAGCTTTATGGAAAGTGTTTTATTTGCATGTTCATGCTCCAAAAGCAGATCAATTGTCAAATCCTCTGCGGAGTGAATGAATGAACAATGACACTATTATTGCATGGCTGGAATGACACGAAGTCCAAATAGCGAGCTCCAAACCACAAGGTCTAAAATATTTAAATAAAATATTTTGCAATATTTAAATACCATCACCACATTGAAAATGGTTACCTTTGATAGTTAAACTTATATATAAAGGTCAACATGTAACATGTTGTTTGGTATCAGTGAGGGGTTACTTAAGCTTAACTGCAGGGGCAAATCGGACAAAAAACACTTCTATAGTATTAATCAGCAGGCTATATAATGGTATTGAATGTGCAATATTTCATTAATATATTTTTTTATTCTTTTTTTAATGTGCTTAAATCTTTTAATCATTTAAATTAATGAACACAAAATGTCTTTTTCAACCTCAAAACCTCATTTAATTACAAGGCATTTATTGAACGTTTCAAAAGAAGTCATAGTATTATTATTATAGCACATACAATAAGCCATAAAATCATATTTACATTTGTCATTCTAATACAGCTGACAGTTTCAGTTTTACTGTTCCACTATTCAAACTACATGACGGGTTCAGAATCACTGACAAGCTGGTAGACTGCGACTGTTATGGAGCAGCTTTAATGTATTTTCTCTTTACTTAAAAATGTGATGGAATGCATTTATGCAAGAAGTGTGTTTACTATAGGTAAACGTAATGTACATGTCTCGTTATGGTCCAATAGATGTTTCCTTCACACTAATGTGGGCACCATGCCAGAGTTTGGGTGGTGGGTGTAGGGCAAATTTGGAGAGGAGTGCAAAGTGGAAGGGGGCAATAGGTGAGGGGTGTGACTGTAGGACAGGAAGGGTCCTGGGTTCAGACAGTAGGGTCCTACATGCTCATCAAGAGGTGCGATGTGAGACATGTCGGGGTAAACCTCTGAAGCTGCACTCTTTTTGCCCTTCTTGTTTCTGTTAGACACCTTGCGATTCCGTGTCTGTATTCCATCCTTCTTCATAGTTAAAGGCCTGTTGACCTGCAAAAAAACATAGAAGAGATTTTAGGTTTGGCAGTTCCTCGTTTTTTCCTCTGATGAATGTAGTATGAATGAGTGCACTCACGTTGTGGAGTTTAAAATAGAGGCCACAGGCGTTGCACACAGGCTCGCCGCTAGCATTGCGTCTCCATAGTGTCGTAGTGCTTGTGTGGCAGTTGGCGCACTGAGTTCCAGCGCGTTTGCTGACAATCTGACAGAAGCAAAGTTTATCGTCACTAAAATGTATAACCACCAGATAATGAATTAATAACTCAAATTAATTAAGAATCAATAGTGAATTACACAACTACACAATATCCATTCTTACTCGGATACATACAGTACACTCAAAGCAGCAAATACTATACAGAAAATCTCGGCTATGTGATTTTTACATCGTTAAAAATATGTAAATGATATTATCACCCAGTGATATATATAAAAAGCTGGCTGTATAGTATATGCTACTTTACTGTGTACATATAGTACACTTACACAAAGCAGTATGTAGTATATAGCAAATCCTAGATATGTGATTTTTTTTATATTGTGGCAGAAATGTTTTTTCAAACAGTTCTGTATATAAATTTGATGTACTATTTGTTATATTTGACTTTTCGCATACATACCGTAAACTCGGGTAAAATGATTTATACTATATAGCAAATATCAACATTTTTTTTTTTTTTTTGCCAAATTAAACTATATTATCGCCCAATTCTTTATATAAAGCTGCATACACAAGTATACATACAGGATATTCCCATAAAGCTATATATACTATATAGCAAATCTCAGCTGCTTGATTGCTTATATCATTGCAAAATGTAAACTATATTATCGCCCAGCTCTAATCTGCTAAATGCAACTATAAGACATGAAGATATTAAGATATTATAAACCTTAACTTAATGATTTTATTTGAAAAAAAATGTGTACTGTGAAAATTCTATATAAATAATTTTAACTCGACATGATATAATCACAAACTATCACCAAAAATTTTTTTTTTAACATACCAGCCTCTTTTTTGGTCTGATGAGGGGTCTGTTCTGGCCGTTCATCTTATGGTACAGTCCGCAAGCATTACAGAGGTAGTGGCCTGTCCCATCTCGACGCCACAGAGGGGTGGCAGTGGCACCACAATTTACGCATTCACGTGCCTCTGTCAAATTCAAAAGTAATTATGCTGAATCATGCATGATTTTAACTTTCTTCAATCAATTCCAGAGGACTTTTACATACCCGGTGGTGAAAGTCTCATCTTGTTGAGAAGTTTGGGTGAGAATGATGAAGGGCTCATCCAGGGTCCCGCAGTAGAATAGAGTGCCGCTGAACTATAGTCCTGTGACGTGGTCATGTACGACCCGTATGGACCCAGCATGTGTGAAGAAGGACTGTACACACCTCCAGAGGCTGAACTCAGATTGAGAAAGCTGTTTCCGCCTCCACCCATGGGACTCAGGTGCTCGGCTTTCAGGACTTCCTGGAGCCTGGGACTTTCCTTCCCATCAAGACTTGGGGAAGGGAAACCCTCTTTGGGGGAGGTGAAAGATGGGGTAGTGCTGTTCGGGTAGATGGACGTGGAGGTGTGAGGGTGGAGAGGTGTCTTTGTGAATGGGCTGCTTGCCCAGACAGTGGATGCAGGGTTGTAGGAAGAGTTTAGAGAGTGACCTGCAGAGTTGTCCAGCCACTGGATGTTTCCCAGAATTGATGGAGAGGAGTAGACTTGGCGAACTATTTCAATGGAATTAAAACATGAACACATTTTGACTCAAATAGAGCACAATACTGACTCATATTAAACGGTAATAGTTTTGAAAGATGTTTTTAACAGTTTTTGTCCATGAGGTGACAATGTAACAACACTGGACCCCATTGGCTTTCAATGTATGGACAAAAAAAAACAAAAGACATTGTGTTGCACATAAGGTCCTACAAATATGAAACAAAATCAGAGTGAGTAAATGATGACAGACTTTTAATTTTAAGTTGAACTACCCTTTACATTTTTATAAATGAAGGTTCTTTATTGGCATCTATGGTTCCATAAAGAACCTTCAATTTCCATAGAGCCTTTTCATGTTCTGTAGATTAAAATTGTTCAGCTGTTCATCGAAAGGTTGTTTGGGGAAACTAAAATGGCTCTTTTATGGCATCGCTGCAAACACCCCTTTTGGGAACCTATATTTTTTGGGAGTGAATGGTGGCGTGTCTTCGTACAACTCCTCCTGATCTTTTATTATATTTACAATACCATTTGATTGTAATGGTAGTGATGCAGAAACTGCACATTTCACAATCCTTTAAATGCAGCAGTGAGAATCTCACCTGGACTGTATCTGTAAGACGACGAGGCTCGGCTCTGTCCGCTAGTGGAATAATATGATGGCAGTAAGTCAGTCTCAGAGCTGGAATAGAAAGGCTCATCATCTTCACTGGGTGGCAGCAAACCAGGCTCAGTGGTGTAGTTTGCCAATTGGTCTGGACTGATCAGGCTGGGGGACACCCAACGAGACTGCTCGGATGAGTTCTCCATCTTTCATGTGGAAAAAATAATGTTCAGACTTGCTTACCAGTATAGGAAGAATTATTAATTAATTTTAAAATTCGTTAATTGAGCTATTTTTTAAAATGATGATTGCATAATTAATGTTGACAGACAATATTATAAATGAATGAATTCAAAATTCTATACAAACATTTTTCTCAATCCTTACAGCTGAGCAACTGCCATCAAGATGAATGGGAATGCTAACAGATAGCTTAACAGGTATTGTAAACCCCCTTGGTCAGTACAATACTTTAATAAGGTATCTAGACACACTTCCCTTTAAAAGGTCCTCATTTGACTGTGGCAAAAAGTCAGCACTAAAAATACATCAGCATGTCTGAATTTCTCAAAGGCATTCATAACAGTTAGCATTAGCTCACAACAACGTTTACTCCCTTAGGGGAATTGACTATTAAAAGATTAACAGAAAGACCATAGTATTGACTTTGAAAAACAGAATAACTGTCGAGCAAGATCAGTATTGATTATACGTTTGTCCTGCAAAATAGTCTTTTAAATTTATGTTCAGTCTAAGCATCTTATTTTTTATGACATTTAAAAATATATAAATCTATAAAAAATGTTTATAGCTTTAAAGAAAGTTAACCGCAGAAGTGACAACGTTGGAACATATTTTCTTGTAATTTCCCTCAGTCAATCATGTTATCGCGTGTTGAACACAAAAACAATCTATCTAGTTGAGTGATTATGAATAGCATCATATTCTCCTGATAACTGTGGCTTATCGTGCATTATCAGTCTCTAATAATCACACACATTTTTTAACAAAAAATGAACGAATTGTGAATCAAAGCGCAAATGGCCCATTTTACCAGTGAAGGCACTGACAGTTACATGTAGGTATGAGAAAAATGCTCTTGCTTTACAAGTAGTTATAGGCTAATTTAGAAATATATTCATATAATATTAAGCCTATTAAAATGTTATGTTTAAAATTGTATATTAAATAAGAGTACTGTAGTATGTATCATATTTCTTTATATATTAATAACAATTACAATGCATTTTGAATAAAATGGAGAGAAACAAAAATGGAACATTTTCACTTGACATTAATGAGTAACATCAGATTCTTTCGTTTTCTTTTTATTAAATTATTGTTTCAGTCTAGTCTCTTAAATACAACAAACAGTAATTTGCTCATCTAACATTATTTTAAAATGTGCTGATTTTAATAGCAAATAACAATTGCACATTTATATTTATGTAAGTTAATAAAAATGTATTGCAAACAGCACACACATTTATTTATTGGCTTATATGTTAATTAACCGATTAAAAATTGGTTGTCTGGACACTAAGATCTAGACTATAACAAAATATCCTACATATTAGAACCAAGTATATCAAATATTTGGCAAATATTAAAGATGTATTAATTTAGTGTAAAAACTATATAGCCTACTCTCTTCTATATCTAAACACAGAAAATAATGTTGTGCGTATAAAGCCAGGTAATGTGTTGTGAGACACTTTTACTGGCACTGTATGGAAGAACTTACCTACAAGTGATGTGCTGAGTATCGTGTTTATCAGCTGAATAGATTCACACTGCTGCACAGATCATGGAGGGCGGCTGGAGAATGAGAGTGTACTGGTCCTCTGCTCGCTTGCTTATCTCCTTCAGTCTTTGGGAACTAGTAACTTCATTTGAAATTGTAGGGCACCAATGGGTGGGGTTGGGGTACTTTTTTGGACACTCCTACCATACGGCCAGTTTTGAATATATGGCAGATCTCTGGCTGACACAGCAACTAAGTATAGATCAGTTTAACAATGATGGTTTGTATAAATATTTTTGGCCATTATGATTGTGTATGATGGTCGAAAACATGATTTTGATGATTTCCTATTCAGATATCACAATCAACTTTCAATAAGTTATTGAGCTTTTTGGTTCATAAAAACGTCTATAAGATTTTAACAAGACAGCTGTTATAAGATTTACACCATTATGAATTTATTTTTTATGTAAAGCTGTGTGACCTAGAATAACATTAGTAAAGTCCAGTAGTACATTTTACCAGAATATGTTAAATATTCTGATAAAATAAATTTTACACTCTAAAAAATGCTGGGTTAAACCCAGCACTGGGTAAAATATGGACAAGCCCAGCGGTTGGGCTACTACACAGAAGGTTGGGTTACACATTTAACCCAACTGTTGGTTGAAAACAACCCAATCGCTGGGTTTGTCCATATTTAACCCAGCATTTTTAGAGTGCACCAGAAATCCTTATACTGTTCCACATTACAAACCAGAGGTTATATAACATTACCTGGTGTATAAATACAGATAAAGAGGCAAATCTAACAGTTCATTGTCTGAGAAAATCCCACAGAGCATATGAGAAGCCCTAGTTTACAGCAACCATAAACTTATCGTTCATATGATTCAAGCACTGTTGTGAAAAATTCACAGAACATGTACGTTTTCTATAGCACTCACACAATTAATATAGGAATTAAAACAGCACAAAGAAGTAACAAAGACTATTCCAAATGGAAACAGTAACTATGAACAAAGCAAATGAAAATGCAAAAGCACTTTTCCCTGGTGCAGCTCAGCAAAGAACAGTAATGCAAATAAACTCAAATGCTGCAATCATGGTCAGAGATACGGACACAGCATGGCCTGGACTTAGACTGTCACTGTCATTTGACAGTCAAAACACTTTCAACTTCCCTCCACCATTGTGCATTTATAATTTTCAGGGAAACTGGGAAGAGACCCGGAGAAGCAAATCCTTCAACAAGGACCAGTTTATTGATTTACATAGGGCCCTATTTTAGCTTCATCATGTAAGCCAATACATTGTTACATTAGGATAGTTTTAAAGCAAAATTTGATTTACTCACCCTCATGTCATTCCAAACTGTATGACTTGTTTTTCTTCAGTGGAACACAAAGGGAGCTGTTTAACATTTAATGAAAGTGGATGGTGACTATAGGGCTGTCACGCAGCAAAAAGCAAATAAGAACAACATAAAACGCCACAGAAGTATAGGCCATATGACACATTTTGTATGTGTCAATTCTAAATCATTATTCATCCAATTTTGTTTTAAAACATCCACTGTCAGCATTCACTTTCACTGTATGGAAAACAGTATAGCTTGGACATTCCGTTTAAAAAAGATACGACGGTAAATGATTACTAAGTTAACTCTCATTTTAAAAACAAGCCAATTAATACAACAGGACTTAATTTCTGTCCTGAACATGTTGTAAAGTTACAGTATTTGTGGTGACAATGCATTGTCTATTGTTCTATAAAAAAAAAATGTAAATTAACTTTTGAAAAAGTTTGGATCTTCTCACAAAAACTAGACTGCCAAACAGAAAGAACTCTATAAAGAGAGAGAGAGGCAGTGTTGTGGGATGTGGCTGGTGGCTGTGTGTGTGCTGGCTGCTGAACTGTGATAAGAGGTTATCAAGATTGGAGTCGGAGGCTGGGGAATCGACCAGCCATGACACTACATGAACAAACTCACAGGAACAGTGACACCCTACAATGGTAGTCAGACAACTTTCTCTTTTTCACACACACACACACACACATTTACTTGGCTATCTAAATGAGGACTTACTTTAGATGTCTAGTATTTGAATATGAAGCTAATTAATATAGACTACCTGAGCTCAAATCAGTGAATATGTTTCTCATATACACGCATACATACATTTTTTCAAATTATGTATAGATAAAAAATAAATTATATAGCATTCAAAGGTTTGGGGTAATGATTTTAACCCCATTTTGAATATGAAAGACTCAAAACAATTTCTGACTGTATGCATCTACACACTACTAAAAGTTTGGGGTACATTTTTTGAAAGAAGTCTCTTATTATTAAAAATAACTGTTTTCTATTTGAATATATTTAAAAATGTAATTTATTCCTGTGATATGAAGCTGAATTTTCAGTGTCATTACTCCAGTCGTCAATGTCACATGATCCTTCAAAAATCATTCTAATATACTAACGTGGTGCTCAAGAAACATTTCTTATTATCATCAATGTTGAAAACATTTCTGCTGCTTAATAGTTTTGTGGAAACTGTTTTTCAGGATTCTTTGAAATTCGAAAAGAACAACATTAATTTTAAATAAAATCTTTTATAACATTATGAATGTCGTTAATGTCACTTTAGATACATTTAATGTGACCTTGCTAACTAAAAAACTGACCCCATAATATAGGTCTAAAAATATTGCATTAAATTGGTCTCTCAAATAAAATAACTTGGTACAATTATGTGCATGCAACACACTCTTGTGCCATGTGTTTGCAATCCAAGGTTTTGTTTAGGGGCAATGTGACTGACAACAGTGACAGTGCACTTCTGTTAGTACAATGATATCCATTCCTGAAACCAGGAAGTCATCAGATCCAGGTGCAAAATACACAATGCCCATGTGGATCCATAAAGATGTTACAGTTGGTGAGTGACACAAGACTCTGTGGGAACTGTTACTGGTCAGTGTTGTGTTCTCACACAAGTGTTGTTTGATAATGCATTGAGTTGGTGTTCAGTGATGCATCGAGTTTGATTGTGCTGAAAGCATTCTGTCATGCCTGACCAATGTATGTGTTCGTTTACTGGGGTCTGAAACCGCCAGCAGAGGAGGATGAAGCAGAAATTCGATTTCTCAGCACGCGTTAAGGTCCCTGACATAAAGGCCGCAGATTGGGTCAGGGTTCGCAGGCCCCACAGAGACAACAAACTCGCTTCATATTGGTCTGCTCCTCTCCAAGTTACTCATCAGTTTGGCCCAGCCACCTTCTTGCTCAGCGATGGCACACGGTGGCACGCAAGCCACCTCCGCAAAGTGCCGCCCCCAGCACATACAACAGGCGTCACACCTCAAGCCACACCCCCAGCTTGGCAGGACACCCCAGCGCTTCAGCTGACACCTCAGATAGCTCCTGCACAGGCTCCAGACATGCCTATCAACCTGCCAGCTGAGATGTGTGCCTGCCCATCACAGGCTGCCCAGCCTCACCCCCGTGTTTCTCCACGGCCTGTCCGCATTCGTTCTCGCCCAGGGCACTTACAGGACTTTGTGTCAACATTTCATGTTTGAAACCCAGTAGGAGGGGGGGAAATGTTGTGTTCTCACACAAGTGTTGTTTGATAATGCATTGAGTTAGTGTTCAGTGATGCATCGAGTTTGATTGTGCTGAAAGCATTCTGTCATGCCTGACCAATGTATGTGTTCGTTTACTGGGGTCTGAAACAGAGAGGTTAAGTAAAAAGATACGATAAGTTGATGTTACTCGCTGTGTTGGTGTGATCCTTATCAAACGCAACAGTCAGGTGGTGTGGGGGCCGGGGCAGAAAGGCCAAGAAGTTGGGGGTAGCTTTAGGTTTTTGGGGCAGCCATCCAGTTCCAAGGAAAGAAACCTCCATGAAAGCAGGCCCTTATCTCTGCCTCACACAGCCAACTGAGCGACTCCATGTCATGAGGTACAGCTCAAAGGACCGCCTCTCTCTCCCTCTGCCTCAACTTCTTATTTTATTTATATCCAAAGTTAGAATGAATTTGTTTCAGGTCACATATGTAAGTGTTATTGCCAACAAGTAGCTTTATTCCCAAGTAATGACATATCTCATCCTCAAGACTCTAAAATCATTTCTAGCCAAAAGTCTTATCCCAGAGATAAGTCAGAGTGAGAGAACACAGAATGCTTCTTGTCTATGGGTTGCAGACTGTAAGAGGACAACATTTCCAGTCTGTCCCTCCTCAAACCACTACCTATACTTCATCCACAACATAACGAATAAAGCTGTTAATTCATGACGTCAATTTGTAGGCTAACGCAGAAAGCTATTTACCATCCCCATGGGGAATTTCTCATTTGTTTTTAGAAAAGTGGTTTTCATGAACAACAAGAAGGAAATTACAGTGCTGTCCGATTCTTCAAGTATACGTAAACTCACATCCTTGTGGTAGCTGCAGTAAATTGCTAACAATGTTTAAAAGTTTGAGGTCGGTAGGATTTTTTTGTTTTTGAAAGTCTCTTATGCTTATACCAATGCTTCATTTATTTGATCAAAATACTGTAAAACAGTATATTGTTAAATATTATTACAATTTGAAATATTTGTGTTCTGTTTTAATATATTTAAAAATGTAATTGATTATTCCTGTGATGGCAAAGCTGAATTTTCAGCATCATTACTCTAGTCTTTAGTATCACATGATCCTTCAGAAATCATTCTAATATGCTGATTTAGTGCTCAAGAAACATTTCTTGCTATTATCAATGTTGTACAGAAACAGTTTCTGTGGAAACTGTGATAGTTTTTTCAGGATTCTTTGATAAATAGAACGTTCAAAAGAACAGCATTTTATTTAAAATAGAAATCTTTTGTAACCTCATAAATGTCTTTACTAGCACTTTTGTTAAGTTAATGCATCCTTGCTAAATTAAAGTATGAATTTCTTAAAAAACAAACAAACAAAACTTGGTGACCTTAGACTTTTTTAAACCACAATTGTCTCATTTTGATCTCATCAATTTGACATTTGACAACTGTCTTCACATTTGAGTGACTGTGTGTAATTTATGTTGTACAACAAAATGTGAAAGTATCTTAATGTTATGATAGATATATATATATACTGTATATATATGTGTGTGTGTGTGTGTGTGTCACTTGAATATAATTCATAGAGAGAGTGATGAATGTCATGTAAGACAGAGGTGAAATTCTAAACTTTCAAAGAAGAGGATGTGTACCTGACCGCAAAGCCACATCCCATAAGTAATAGTGTGACTCAAAGGTACCAGCTAAGTTTGTATGTGTTTTGTGTTTTTGTGAGGTAAGTTAGTCAAAACCACGTTTCAGCTGAGGAGAACTGGCCTCAGTATTCACTGTTACAACTTCACAGTTTTGGCCTCCACACCCTTAACTGACACAGAACAAGACACCTCCCATATGAGGTGCCCAAGTGTTTGCCTCTATATTTTGTACTTTGAAAGCCAAATGAATGATTAAAGGGGTCATAGGATGCGATTTCAAGTTTTCCTTTCTCTTTGGAGTGTTACAAGCTCTTGGTGCATAAAGAAGATCTGTAAAGTTGCAAAGACTAAAGTCTCAAATCCAAAGAGATATTCTTTATAAAAGTTAAGAGTCAACCACGCCTACCTAAAACGGCTCGTTCTAACACGCCCCCACATGTCTACATCACGATGTGTGAAAATTTGCATAACTGCAAAGAACGCAAAGAAGGAAGGCATAACTTTTATTCTCGCTGTAGTATTGTTGCTGCCGCCATGTCGTGAAGGCGCTGTGTGTTTCGTTGTGAAAGTGAAACTACTTTGTTTGGCCTTTCAAAAGAGGACGATATCTGCTTCGTTATGCCTGGAGCTGATCCGTGCTGGTCGCTGAGGAAATACAACAACTTTG
>NW_015548242.1:57963-68753 GCF_001515605.1 Sinocyclocheilus anshuiensis | reverse complement strand
GTAACATTTCCGTCACACGCTTGAGGTATTCGGCCAATCACAACGCACTGGATAGCTGGCCAATCAGAGCACACCTCGCTTTTCAGACCTATGTGCTTTGTAAAAATCGATGCGTTTCAGAAAGGCGGGGCATAGAGGAGAAACAATAATGTACAGTATGTGGAAAATAATGTGTTTTTTGAACCTTAAATCACATAAACACATTTCATTACACCAAATACACCAAATAATGTTATTTTTAGCAACATCATATGACCCCTTTAAAAGCTATCCTTACAAAACAGTACTGTACTGGTACCATAGTATGGTATCACATGTCTACACCACTGTACTTTGATATAATATGATGCTGAATTATTAGGCTATTAAATGTATGATCAGAGCTGGGTAGATTACTTTCAAATTGTAGTCCATTACTGATTCCAAATTATATGACAAAAATTGTAGTTAGTAGCCTAATGTATAGGCCTAATCCAGTGCATTATACATTTTAGGTAATAGGCTAATCATACTACTTTTAGATTACTTTTGACCTAACTCATTTATCACATTTATTTAAATAGGATAATCTTGTACCATATTTATATAAAAAACTGAAAATATATTCCATTCTTTGTTATTAACAACATGAAGTGCATTAAAAATTACATTAAGTCAAGGTTTCCCAAACTGGGGTTCCTGAAGGAACTGCAGGGGGTTCGTGAGTTTATTGAAGCTAATAACTGAATCATAAAAATTTAAAATTAAAATAGGACCTAAAAAATTTAAAAATAACATAAAAATAAAGTGCTTACTAAAAAAAAGACGAACACTGCAATAACTTACAGTAGCCTATGTTTAAGTCATCCGAGGTAATTTTCACTAAAATCGATATGAAACAAACAAGAGTCAGCAATGTGATACAAGAGACATTAAAAACAGTGGCATTAAAAATTTTATATTCATCAGACCAAATGGAGTAGCCTAATTTAAAACCTAATTTTGCTCATTTTCAAACAGCCTTTAAAGTTCATTCTAAACCTGTAAAGTTTAAAAAAAATCAAAAGCACGAACTGTACCTCTGTTAAATGAATTTTGGCTAATGCCCTTTAATTTTAAATTCACACTTTGTTGTTTCAATTTCTTTTTATAGCTGTTTTTTTTTTCTATTTGAGCTTGCACAATGGTAAAATTGTAAAATATTTCAAGAACTTGCTGAATATTGTAATTTTGAAAGTTTAATTTAAAAATCAACAATTTACTTTAAAAAAACAGCGCCATTTCATCGATTTATTCATTCATTCATACGCTGAACATGGACGACAGAGATTAGCCTATCTAACATCTGAATGGCGCTATTGACCAATCGGAATTTAGTAGCCTAATTCCGAAGTGTTAATTTCTGCATTTTCTAATGCATTTTACTGCATTTTTATTTCAAGCCATATTCGACTATACCGAATATAAACGATAATATATATTAACCTACATAAATAAATGCTGAAAAACGTTAATTGTTAGTTCATGGTGGTCATTTTTGGCCTACTTTAAAAAAATGAAGAGCAATGCTATATGACGACTAGTAGCCTATTTTCAAATACCAGAGAGATCATAGAATTTAAAACAGCCCAACAGGCCAAGTCTAACATTTCTGATAGCCTACACCACCTGTTTAGTTTAGCAAGTCGTTTGTTTACCTTACACTGCTAAGGTGGTTAACCATTACCTATTTTACTGTGTTTTCTTATGGATCCGTGATACGAACAGGACATTACAGTCTGAAATGCAGAATGAAGAAGTGTTGTCTGAGATGAGTTCCTTCATGACCTCCTTTCATTGAAAACAGCTTTGGTTATTTTTATCATGACAGAGTGGAGCACACCACACTTGAAAGTCATTCTTATCGGAAACTCTGGGTGAGTGTCTGTCTTAGAAAGTTTTGATGGTAAATCTGCTAGTGAAGCATGTATGTGTAGACCCACATGCAATTCACATAAAAGGCAATATGAACAACTTTTCCAGTACAGTCCAGAATACTTCTGAATGAACAACAAAGACATGAATGCTACCATTTGGTATCACTATGACTATAATTTTGATGTTTCTGAAAGAATGTTATACCTTTATTCACCAATGTTCCATTATATTGATTAAAAAACCTGTAAATACATTTCAATTATTTAAAAAAAAATGTAAAGGACAGTAATGGCTACTGAAAATGGAGCTTGCCCATCATAAATAACAAATAGCATATTTAAAAATATATATTACTTTTTTTTTAAAGTTATTTAAAACTTATTATAAATGTTTTTCATTGTATTTTGATCAATTAGTTGTTTCATTATGTACAAAATAATTTTCTTTGAAAAACATGTTTCAAAGTGATTCCAGTGATTCCAAACTTTTGAATACCAGTGTATTTTGATCTAAAAACAAAGACCAATATACTGTTAAACAAAAAATAAGGAAGTACAGAAAGAAACTAAAAGCAGTGTTACTCCCTAAACATGGAAAACCTCAACAGCTGCTGGTGTTTCTAAAAAATTTGGAACATTGGTTCTGTAACTCAATGTTAATGCACTGTATTGTGTTTAGTATAATTACACAGTTAATTCTCTGGTCATTTCGTTTTCCCTGTTTCTTTTTGTTTGAACAGAGTGGGAAAGTCTTCATTTATGAGACGGTTTGTCCACCATCGCTTTACTAATTTGTATCGCGCCACAATCGGGGTAGATTTCCTTACTAAAGAAATCACTATAGATAAAAGATCAGTGATTCTTCAGGTGAGATACATTTACTTTCATTTATGTTAAACCCACAGTTTTTCCAAAATAAAACCAACATTCACTTCATGTCATACACGGGATCCACAGATAGTTTTCATTACAGTAACACAGGTTACACCGAATAGGGCTCTACAAACTGTCATGCAATAATACTCAGCTGTTCTTGCACCAGATCTGGGACACTGCAGGAACAGAGAGGTTTCACTCTCTGGGTTCCACTCTGTATCGTGGAGCTCACTGCTGCCTTCTAGTGTTTGATGTTACCTCGTCCGTCTCCTTTGATGCACTAGACGTCTGGAAGAAAGAGTTCCTGGTGCAGGCATGTCCCTCGGACCCCTCTGCATTCCCTTTCATAGTGCTCGGCAATAAAATTGACTTGGATTATCGTGAGGTTAGCTATCGATATTGAATTACGAGCGATAAGATCTAATGACTTTGCTTAATAACTGATAGCAGGCTTTGATTGACAGGTGTCCCCAAGCAAAGCCCAGCAGTGGTGCAGTGAAATCGGAGCTGAATATTTTGAATGTAGTGCCAAGGAAGACATTGGCGTAGACACGACTTTTCACAGTGTGGCACGAGCAGCCCTGCAGTATGTGAGTTCAAGCTGTCTATAAACAAGACTAAATCAGGATTTTTAACAAATACTTAATTTTGTTTTTGATCAGAGACTAGCCAGGGATAATTGAACATTTCATACTTGGCTTGTACCAAAAAAGCAGAAGTATTAAGTTATAGTTGTTTGTGCCACACTTTCTACAGCTCATAAGACACCATGTGGAAAATGGAGAAGACATCCAGATTACACAGAAACAACAGAAGAAGCCAAATAAAAAATGCTATTGTTGAAGCAAGGACAAACTCCTGTGCTACTCTTAAGTGTTAAGGCCTGTTCACACCAAGGATGATAATTATGATAACTGTAACAATAAATGTTCTAGTTCTGAGAAAAATGAAGTCCACAACAGCTATAAGAATGACTACACAGAAGAACGATATCTTTGGAATCAGTTTCAAAAGTTTTTTTTTTTTCAGCTGATGAATGATAAAAATATGGAGTCAATCAGAATCCACCCAACTTTAAAGAGCTTGATTATTTAAAGTGGCAGGCGACAACTGCAGTGCGTCATTATAATAAACAGAATGTTGTCCATTGGTGTGGATGTTAATATAGTTATTGTTTTCAGTGTGAATGGGCAATTAATCTATAGAATTGTCAGCGGAATTAGACAAAAATGTTAGCTGACAGTTTTTTTTAAATTGTAAAACTAGGTGCAAATCAGGGTTGCCAGGTTTTCACAACAAAACCCACCCAATTGCTACTCAAAACTAGCCCAATCACGTTCCAGGGGGTAAAATATATGTAAAATAAACGGTTTCCCTCATAAAATTCGCATTCCAGGGGTCGCTTCAACCCGCGGCAACAGTATTAAAGTGCCCCTATTATGGGTAATGAAGGGTTCATATTTTGGTTTTGGGAGTCCCCAACAACAGGTTGACATGCATGCAAGGTCAAAAAACACTTTAATTGTCTTATAATGCATTTATTTTTTTACCTTACTTGTTCAACCACTCCCAAAAGATTCGCTCAGCGATTAATTTTTCCAAACCCCTCCTTTGAGTGACGCTACTCTGCGGTGATTGGTCGATTGGTCTCATTTTCATTTCATCATGAGCCTGTAATGCCTGATAAAGCAGCGTTTGTGAGCGCAGTGCTGTTTTGTGTACAGCGTTACTGGGGAAACCGCTCCAAAAGCGGCACCTAGTGGCAAAAAATGAATTTGAATTTTCATTCAGACCAACGCGAAAAGACCAACAAGTGGGCGGGCAATATGCTAATGTTTCATGTTGATGTCAACATGAAACGGCTTGGGATTCATTTAAAAAAAGACTCGGTTCAGTGACTCAAGAGTCTACTCTTTCTTTTGAGAGACAATAACTTTATACACGGTGCACTTTCAGATTTAAAACTTTGCTGGATGTTTTCATTCACTTAGAGCTGTGTTACACACTGCATGAAAGGTCATTTTCAAAAATCCATAATAGGGGAACTTTAAAATAGCCCAATTCCGCGGGAAAACCGCGAACTTGGCAACACTGGTGCAAATGCACATCGTGATTACAGTTACACCATTTTAAAACACTATTGATGAAAATACAAGGAAAAATGACACTGCAACAGTACAATGCCCAGTTTTTTTTCATATAAAGGAAGTATATGATAGTTTCACCAAGTTAAGAATGTCAAGTCACAAAGAATTTTTCTAATTTTTGTGAAACGTTTAAACAAAATGTTTCTCGTCAAAAAATTTCTAGTTGACTAAAACGCTATTTTCATTTACTAAAATTAGCCATTTTAGTCGGTGTAAAACTACAATTAGTTTAAAGGATATTTTCATTAAAAAAAATGATCTTGATTAATGTATGTGTAAAAAGACATGAAAATAAAACCGCATGAACTACTTCATTTGAATACTATGCTGGGATATCATTCTTTTATTTCAGCTGAAATAGCTCCATATTAAATGCAAACGAGTCAACCGGTTTATCTATTCAGCTTTCTGAAAAGTGTTCCATCAAATATAGCTACTCAAATTCACAGCAATTCTGGAAGACACTAGGGGTGGAACGAAATCTCAGGATGTGCTGCATGAAACTAAAGAAATCAGTCAAAATTAATCAGGGAGACAGTTTATATTTCTGTTTCTTTTATAAGTCAAGACAAAAAAGGCAATCAGGAGATGACCAACATGTAAAAACGTTGTACAGGTAAATATATAAAAGGCCAGGATATCATCTTCACTTCTTGCGTTATGAATTAACTATATTACAGTCGAATCCGAACTTGGCTTTCACCAAGAGTGAGTACAGCCATCCTCACCCACATGGAGACATACAGGTATACACTGAACATTTAGTTTGCATACCTCAGATAATCAAAGGTGAAAAAAAAAAGTAGAAATTTATCTTCACATGGACAACTTCCTTCACAATCTAGGGCAGAGAAAATTCTACAAATTTATGTTGTGAAAAAGTTAAGAGGACAAGCCAGAGGAAGGGAAAAAGCTGAGTGTTTACTAATAAACGGCGGTTTGGTAAAGGTGAGGAATAAAAAAAAAAAAAAAAAGTTTTACGATTTTTACATCTGAAGGTTTGGCATACACAAACACAGTGGAAACAAGCATAGAAATCTTCAGTAAACAAAGTAAAAGCCCTTCAGATGTTTACATTTGTTTACATCTTTTCAGCTGTAGCACATCACCACTCAACTTGAGCACAAACACAATGTCTTTCCTTATGTAAAAGTACTTGACAAGAAAACGGCCCATCCAAAAGGCCTTCTTTCCACAAATCCTTAAATCAATGGGGATGGCCAAGAATTTTTAAAACATAAAAAAATCAAAGTAGTGAGTTTAAAAAAAAAGAAAAAAAAAAAAAAGCACACAGACATACACATACACACAGGAGAAAAGCTTTAAAAATACAAAAATAAACTACACAAAAGATCTTCTCCATCATAGCTTGCTAATTTTTTGGGAAGTTTTGCTTTCCCCCTTTTTTTTTAATTTGTATTTTTTTGTTTGTATGGCAAATCTTAGTTCTAGCAAAGTCTCTGTCCTGCCAGTAATGTACTTCCATGGCCACTTCTTTATCTGCAGTTCTGCCTCTATTTCTGCTCAATGCAGAAGTGCAGACTTCACCAGGAGGCTGGAGTCCAGAACGATTCCTTATGCAGATCTTATTTCACTGAGCCGTTCAAGTGAAAAATATCCCCTCTTGTCTGAGGACAAGTGCTTGATTTGCCCCCCCCCCCCCATTTCTCACATGAAAATAACATCAGTCATCTCCAATCAGAAATCCAACCGCAGTGTCCACACATTTAACGTGAACTAAAACTTCTCACTGAAGTCCATCGCAGAAAAGAGAACTACTTCATTTGAGCCCAGCTGACAGAACAAACATTACAAATATCTTAAAACTGGTGTTTGAATTTGCTGAAGCAAGATATAGGTTTTGAAAGAAATGGGGGAGAGCAGAAAGGAAGACTCTACAATGGAAAAAGCAAATTAGTTTTTTCTTTCTCCCACTCCAAGTATGTTGAAAAATACTCAAAAATAAGCAATGTGCTTTTCTCCATTCATACTATTAAAAAGAAAAAGGCTTTCCCAAGAAACTGTATTCTTAAACACTATTTCCTTGCAGATTTTGTGCTGTTTTGATCGATGGTTACAGTTGAAGACGTGTTGAATCCAGATGGAGCGTTAGGAGTAGTGTAAGTCTTTCTGGTCTTGGAGGACAAACGGAGAGGTGCTCACTGGTCCATTCTTGCTTTCTTCTGACCAGTCCCTTTCCTGTAATAAAATATACAAGCATTTTAATAATCAACCATATTTCTACTACTGTTTAAAATTTCGGGGACAGTAATATTTTTTTAAAGAAATTAACACCTTTATTTAACAAGGATGCTTCAAATTGATTAAATATTTATATGATGACATTTATAAAACAGTTGTGCTGCTTAATATCATCTGTACACACGTACGTCAGTGTCACATGATCCTTAAAATGTGTCACTGACGTGATCAATAAATCAGCACAATAGAATGATTAAGGATCATGTGACACTAAAGACTGAAGTAACGGCTGCTGAAAATTCAGCCTTGCCATCACAGAAATACATTACATTAAGCATTAAAAAGGAAAACAGCTTAAATAGTAATATTTAACATTATTACTGTATTTTTGATCCAATGCACTTTTCTAATACTGGAGACACTCACGTATCTGGTGAAGTAACTGCTCTTTTTGGGGCAGGCTTTGCAGAAAGGCCATCTTTGTTAGACTCTACAAAGCAAGAGGTGAAACAAATCAATTGTTAAAAATCGACCTTGTCACTACCTGAAACAAAAACCTTTCTTGTCCACCCAAGCAAACCTTTACCTTGCAGCCATCGCACTTGTGTAGCCGGGCCATAACCTTTCTCGTTGCGTGCAGCGATGCGGAAGATGATGGCGGGTTTGGTGGTGTAGTCTATGTGGGCATTGGACAGGCTAGAGGACAGGACCAGGCAGGAAGGATTTGGCCCACAGTAAACACGCATGAAGGCAAGCTGGGCCGGGGCCGAGGGTTTCGCCTCGGTGGTCTGGCTGCTCTGGATAGCCAGATAGACAGAATACTCCGTGATCTTTCCTGATGTCACGGATGGAGGCTCCCATGTAAGGTGTGCACCGTCTGGACTCTAAGGAGAGAAATAAGTAAAGAAAGGATGCGTTTTTATGCGTGTACTGATACTTTTTTTTTTTTTTTTTTTTTATATATTAAATAAAATGTTTTCAAAATGTTTATTTAAAATTTGTTTGTAATTATTTTACAATATTACAGTTTTTACTTTATTTTTAATTTTAAAAGATGTGGCCCTGGCGAGCAGAAACATTAAAAATCTTACCAACCCTGAAGTGTTAAACAGTAGTGTAAATTGTGTTGGTCAGCAATAGGTTAAAACATATACACTGCTGTTCAAAAGTTTGGGATAATAAAGATGTTTAATGTTTTTTTTTTAATGGAGTTTCTTATGCTCATCAACGCTGTATTTATTTGATCAAAAATACAGAAAAAAAAACCTAATATTGTAAAATATTATTGCAATTTCTAGTATTTGTTTCCTATTTTAATATACTTTAAAATATCATTTATTATTTAAAATAACTCTTTTCTTTTTGATTATTAAAATGTAATTTATTCCTGTGATCAAAGCTGAATTTTCAGCATCGTTACTCCGGTCTTCAGTGTCACATGATCCTTCAGAAATCATACTAATACGCTGATTTATTATCAGTGTTGAAACTGTTGTGCTGCTTCATATTTTTGGAACCTATGATACTTTTTTTCTTTGATTCTTTGAATAAAAAATAAAGTCTTTACTATCACTTTATAGATTTAACACATACTTGCTGAATAAAAGTATTAATTTCTTCTTCAAAAAAAAAAAAGACTGACCCCAAACTTTTAAATAGTAGTGTAGGCTTTTATTATCAGTGTTGAAACTGTTGTGCTGCTTCATATTTTTGGAACCTATGATACTTTTTTTCTTTGATTCTTTGAATAAAAAATGAAGTCTTTACTATCACTTTATACATTTAACACATACTTGCTGAATAAAAGTATTAATTTCTTCTTCTTCAAAAAAAAAAGACTGACCCCAAACTTTTAAATAGTAGTGTAGGCTATATTGTAACACAAAATTTTTATTTTGAATAAATACTGTTATTTTTACATTTTTATTTATCAAAGAATCCTGAAAAAAAGTATCACAGGTCCCAAAAATATTAAGCAGGACAACTGTTTCCAACATTGATTATAAATCAGCATATTAGAATGATTTCTGAAGGATCATGTGACACTGAAGACTGGAGTAATGAAAATTCAGTTTTGATTCACAGAAATAAATTGCATTTTAAATTATATTAAAATAGAAAACTGTTATTTTAAATTGCAATATTTCACAAAATTAGTTTCTTCTGTATTTTTGATCAAATAGAGCCTTGAGCATAAGAATCTTCTTTAAAAATCTTACTGATCTCAAACTTTTGAACAGCAGTGTACATTGGACAAAACATTGTTAAAGAAATATCATAAGCCATACTAAATTAAACATTAAAGTTAATTAATTAAATCAGTTTGGCTTATTTAATTATTCTAAATTATTCTATTCTAAATGCAACTGAAAGCAAATTAAGTAGGCTAAACAATCATTCTATTTTTAAACTTTTCCTTAAATCTTTGAAAATCAGAAATCTGTCAAAATCAATTTTTGTAAAACAAAATTAAGGCCTAAAAAAAATGTCCTTTATTATAAAACCATATGTAACAGTAAGTGCAAACCTTGCTGATCTTTATGGCACATGGTGCCCCTGGGAAGCCCGGTAAACAGGTCTTGAAAGCAGATATTTCAGAAAAGGCTCCACGCCCACATGTGTTTATACCCGCCACACGGAACTTGTAGGCCGTCCCCGGCTGAAGGTCCACCCTCTTCATCTGGCTGTAGTCAGGGATTGTGCCAGAATCATCCTGCAGCATAATACACAAGTTCTGTCAGTATACTTACTTTTACAAACAAGCAATGACACAAGGTCTTAAAATATGGTTAGAAGTAGAATCTCATTGTGGCTCACCTCAACATAAGCGGCGTCATCTGCAGGCATGTAGAAATGTGTTACAACCATATTGGTCACTTTGACAATGCCAACATCAAACCACTGGTTTTCTTTCTTCACTTGAGGTTTGATGGTAATAGTGGGAGGGTTTTGCTTCTGTGGGGGAAAAACAGAAAACAGGATTTTGAACTATTCTTTTGCACTTCTGTGCATATTACCGTGATTCTTTACCCATGAAACTTACCGCAGCCTCAATACCATTGGCCACTTGAGTCAGAGCAGCAGCTGCCTGCATCTTAGCTGGACTGGCAACTACTGCAGAGGCTAATGTGCTGGATGGAGCCAAAGCTACAAAGGAAATAAACAGAATTAATGGAAATAAACAGCAAATTTGTCGTCACATCTTGAAATTTTATTTAAATAAATGTCATGTTTTATCTGTAAGCAGCCTATTGTCAAAAGTGTAGCGAAGTGAATCGCAGCTCACACGTCACATTCAAACCAAGCAGCTTTCAGTTGGTCAACGCAGTAAATAAGCAGTAAGCGTGACCAACTTTAACAACAGGTAATGTGACCGAACTTTAGAAAAAAGCACATTTGAGTTACTGCATAATTATACTATAATAATGGTTCAAAACGACTAACGTTGATACTAATCGATACTATTGAAAAGTGAAACTTCACGCATACTCTCTGCTGAGGTGTTAGGCAGCAGTCCGACTACTGTCCTTGTGGCAGCGGCGGCGATCTCGCTGTGTCCATTGCTTTCTGAGGAGGGGTCATTTAGGCTGTCAGCTGGAGCCAAGCCCTCAGTGGGCAGTGCGGCCTGGGCAGCAGCTTGCTGCTGGGCTGCCTGGAGCTGCTGTTGCTG
>NW_015548242.1:31222-57730 GCF_001515605.1 Sinocyclocheilus anshuiensis | reverse complement strand
GCTAGTTCCTGCTGGGTCAGAACGATGGGTATGGTGTGGGTCTGCTGGTTGTCTCCTCCGGCATCACCTGAGCCTGACGAGGGAATGAGACAGAATGAACATGTGCAGGTCGTAGGTTGGGATTCTGCAGATAAATGATGGTGACTCACTCATAACAGCCTGCTGTGCTGCTTGTAGTACAGCCTGAATGGCGAGGGCTTGGGCCTCTTCTGTCGCTGCAGCCTGGGCCGCTGCCTCTGCGGCTGCCGTGACAGCCAGCTCCTCTGGGGTCAGACCCGTCACCATCAGCGTTGTGGGTTGCCCGTCCAACATCAGCTCTGGTGGCAAGGCCAGCGCCTCGGCCTGTGATGCTGATGCTGCCTCTACACCCTCCATCTATTTTTTTAAAATAAAAAGTTAAAGGTATAGTTCACCCAAAAATCTAAATTCTGTCATTAATTACTCATGTCGTTCCAAACCCACAAGACCTTCGTTCATCTTCGGAACACAAATTAAGATTTTTTGATGAAATCCGAGAGCTTTCTGATCCTGCATAGACAGCAAGGGTACTACCACAATCAAGGCACAGAAACGTAGTAAGTACACATAGAACATAGTGGTTCAACCGTAATCTCATGAAGCTACGAGAATACTTTTAGTGCGCAACGTTGTTTACGTTTAGATCATAGCATGCGCATGCGTCGCATACTCTCCAAAACGGCACCAGGGTGACGCGGAGGAGACGAATTGTTGAATAAAGTCGTTATTTTTGTTTTCTTTGTGCATAAAAAGGATTCTTGTAGCTTCGCAAAATTACGGTTGAACCACTGATGTCACATGAACTACTTTAACGATGTTTATACTACGTTTCAGTGACTTCATCGTGGTAGTACCCTTGCTGTCTATGGGAGGATCAGAGAGCTCTCAGATTTCATCAAAAATATCTTAATTTGTGTTCTGAAGTCTTACGGGTTTGGAACTATCCCTTTAAATATTATACTTTTTGCTAATTAGCTTGATATCAAGTTATTTGCAAAAATAGCTGAAAAATTTTACTGGAAATAAAACTTACATGAACCTTTATACTTGTTTTGGTAAGAAGTTAATATTTTACAGTTCTCCATGTTAACTACTATTTAAATAAATCAATAAAAAAAGTACAAAATAACACTTTAAAAATTAGTCTGAATTCAATTTAATTTGCAATAACAGCTTAATTTTTTGCAATTTTACTGGAAATAAAACTACAATTTGTCTCTAAAGGATATTCATATTTTTCATAAGAGTTAAAGCTGCAGTCCGTAACTTTTTTTGGTTAAAAATGATCCGAAATCAATATTTGAGCAAGTACATAACCAGCCATTGTTCAAAACTATCGCCTTACTTTAGCCCGATTCACAATGTTAAGTTTATAATAATGTTTTCTAATTTGAGTGGTACGGGTAGGTTTTCGTGGGAAATTCGAGCATGCTGCTGCTTCATTACGTCACGTCTGTAAACATAAGATTGAGTCCCGGCTAGTAGGCTATCGCATGTGAGGATCCTGCAGGTGGCGTATCGTTTATAGCCTTTTCTCACAGCAGCTGGAATAATTACATTTATCATTTTGATGGCGGATTGTAATCCGGAAAGGATTATGAATCCAGAAAGGATTATGTGTTTATGAAATGTGCATCTGATTACAGATAGCCTGGGATTACACAGGATTTGTATTTTAAAGAGAACCAGTTCGAAGGAATAATAATTTGCTTTTTGGGTTAAAAGAATTTCTTAATATGAAATTCGAATGGTATGACAATTAGAGATTAGACTGTCCAGAAATTGAAATCTACACGCTAATACACACGACATACACGTAGTCACGCAGTGCTAATGTTGTCAACATTAACAATTTGAGAACAAAGTATAATAACAATAATAATAATTTGCACGGTTTGATGTGATATGAGCTAATGGATCATTAGATTTAATCACCATTGGTAGCTCGATTTATTGTAATGCTTTTTTTCTCAGTTGGTCAGAACAAACGTGGCAGACTTGTTACTTGTTCTGATGACAATATCCGGTGAAATTTCTTATTTGGGTCATATATTCCAAGACGTACGTTACAGTATCCACACTGGTGCGGTGACTGACAGCCACACATTCACCTCAAAACATTAGATTCATCCACGCTGGAGCCGTGCACAACCCACGCAATGAAAATAATTCCGCAAGTTACTGCAATTGCAGGTTTCACAAACCGAGATGGCGACAAAGAGGCAAAACTTACAGACTGCAGCTTTAAGTTAAGAGTTAAAAATTTAAAACAAAAGTTAATATTGAATATTGGTCTGTCTTTCCAATAATAACTGTAAATTGTACAGTTAGAATGCAGCTGACTGTACCTCAGCTGTCGGTAGCTGCTCCTGAGCGGTTTCTCCCTCTGCCATGCTAGAAGCGTCATGTTCCATTGGCATTGCCCCTTCCTCCGCCTGGCTCTCTGCCTGCATGGCTACCGCTACGGCTTCTCCCTGGAAGTCACTCGGCAATGCGGCTGCCTCCGCCTGGAAGGCACTTGGCATTGCTTCTGCCCCCGCCACTGTCTGGAACTCTGCCTGCATGGCGACTGCCTCCGCTTCAGCCTGGCCTTCTGCCTGCAAAGACTCTGCCTCCGAGCTCTCCATAAAAACCGGCTCAGCTCCGGCCTCTGAGGATGACTCCGTGATTGAAGAGATGGACTACAGGAGAAGGACAGAGAAAGAAAACCTGCTGATGTTATAAATGCCTTTCTTTTCAACCCTCCCCTCCAACACCCTTCAACATGAAGTCCTCCACTAACATTCAGGCTCTTTAATGGTTTGCATTAGTTCCAAAAGGGTACGAAAGGTCTTACCCTACATTTTCTCTAATTCAATATCATGGTAATAAAATAAAAGCACAACGTTTAGATCTCAAAATACAGGCCACTCACCGGAACAGCGGGTCCTGGTAGAGGTGTGGCCTGTGTGACTATAGTAATGGCTCTGCTCTGGGGCGCTGCAGTGGACGGCAAGCCTTCCGTACTGGTGGTAGATTCTGATGCCTCACCACTCTGTTGGGCTAAATATACAAAATAAATTGTTACCATCAACTTTTAAAAGACATAAAAAGGACAAATTGCAAATAAGAAAAAATGAATATTGGGTCTCATTCACTAATTTGTGCATGAAATCTGTGTACACACAAAGGTTGTGAGCAGCCTTACAATTATGTTGAGGAAATTCTATACATAGATATTTCATCTTAAATATATATATCAGAAAAGCCATTACATGGACATAATTTGGAGACAAATGTTTTATGCAAATCACTAGCCTCAGGCTGCAGGCACACAGTCATTCATTTAAAATACTCAAACTTCAATAATGTTAGAATGAGGTAGGGCTGGGCAATATGGGCAAAAATTAATATCTCTGTATTTTTTTGGCCGATTTGCGTTATACGGTATATCTCTCTGTATTTTTGTTTTTGTATTTAAAAAAATCTGTATTTAATATATATATATATATATATATAAAACTTAATGCCCAATGTTGTCCAACAAAACAATACATATTAAAGGGGTCATATGATGCGATTTAAATAATGTGTTTTTTTAACCTTAAACCGCATAAACACATTTCATTACACCAAATACACCAAATAATGTTCTTTTAGCAACATCATATGACATATGACCTTTATATTATGTGCAAAAAAGGGTTAAAATCACATTTCATTCTAACATTGCAACTTTGCAATCTAAAAACAAAAATAAGGCTTTTAAAGTGAAAAAAATGAGAACAAAAGCACTACAAATATTTCAGCGAAATTTATATTTTAGTCAGAATTATTGCACTCCTCTTTAATTGAGCTCTGCCTGTTTGGCGCGCATGCGCGCCGCGACGCTCGTTCACTGAAGTCTGTGAAGTATAGCGGAGAATCCCAAAGCAGAAGGCTCATGCACTTCTGACAGAAACAAGGGGCCAGATTACTAATCCCCGTCCACACACCTTTTACACCGTCTTACTCAATTTCCTTTTTATTGAAGGAAATTAAAGTATAACTAATGTCATTTGTTTTTAAAGATTTTATTAAGTATAAAACTTGTGCAGTTATGCTAATTCCGAAGGAAAACTTTGTTGTGAGTGGACAGAAATATTACCCTGACTAGCCAATGTAAACATTTCAATTGCATTGTCTGTAAATTTGCAACGAACAAATATACAGAGGTCCTTTTTTTTTTTATCAGTAGCCTACAGAACATTCCCCCTCCCATAAAAGGACAGTTAAAAAGGGCTTAATTAAAAAAGTTATTCCAAATGGTACCATAAAATAACCTGGTATCTGCAGGATTTTTAAAATCAAATTAAAGACCTTTAAAGACCTTTTTACGATCTGCACTTCACATTTCAGCCTTTAAACAATTTTTAAGAAAAGGTGGTGTGATGGCGATTTAAATAAAATACAGATTTCCAAACAATCCAAACATATGGGTATCCCCTTGAACTTGGTAAAAACATAATCTGTTTACCACGTTGATGTTACGCATATATTAAACTAATATGCGAAACGAAACTATAAACTAAGTCTTACCAGTTTTTGAAGGCCTTAATATGAAGCTTGTCACATGTTTAGAACAAATTGGATTATGCACTTTCTCCGCAGCAGCTCAGTCTGTGTCCTCCGCTATATTTTCAGATGCGCTCGTATCAAACTACTGTATATCGATATAAACGGTATTGCCTCATATCGAATCGCTTATAAAGAAAATATCGATATATCGAACAAACTCGATATACCGCCCAGCCCTAGAATGAGGTTAAGAACAAATTATGCAAATGCATTTCTTGTGAATTAAGAAAATTATTTTTCATAAGAAAAAGTTCTTGTGCATATAAATACAAATAACCCACACAATTATTAGCGAATGAGACCCATGGTTTGTAAATATTATAAATGTGTAGATTTAAAAATCTTGTGGAAATCTAAAGTACCTGTTTCCTCATCCGTCTCCATACTGCAGGTTGCAGTGGTTGCTGTGTTGGTGGTGCCCGTCTCGTGAGTTTCACAAGGTGGGTTTGAGCAGACCCTTTGCACCGTTCCCATTTGATTTCCGCCCATGTTAGATGATGCTGTGGTTGCCATGTTGGTGGTGCCCGTCTCGTGGGTCTCACAAGGAGGGTTTGAGCAGACCCTCTGCACCGTTCCTGTTTGATTTCCGCCCATGTTAGATGATGCTGTGGTTGCCGTGTTTGTCGTGCCCGTCTCGTGGGTCTCACAGGGTGGGTTTGAGCAGACCCTCTGCACCGTTCCCGTTTGATTTCCGCCCATGTTAGATGATGCTGTGGTTGCCGTGTTGGTGGTGCCCGTCTCGTGGGTCTCACAGGGTGGGTTGGTACAGACCATCTGGACAGTGCCAGCAGGAGCTGTGCCCATATTTGAAGATGCTGTGGTTGCTGTATTGGTGGTGCCTGTTTCATGAGTCTCACATGGTGGGTTGGAGCAGGCCCTCTGTACAGTGCCCATGTTGGCAGATGCTGTGGTGGCAGTGTTTGTTGTACCCGTTTCATGCGTTTCACAGGGTGGGTTGGAACACACTCTCTGTACTGTGCCAGCTGGTCCAGTGCCCATATTTGCCGTCGCTGTGGTGGCCGTGTTGGTGGTGCCCGTCTCATGAGTCTCACAGGGTGGGTTGGAGCACACTAAAGTAACACTGCCAGAAGCGTCGCCTGCACCAGACTCAGTAGAGGTGGGCTGCTCAGAGGTGGGAGAGGCCAGAATGGAAACAGGCAGATCTTGGCCAGGCTGAGCCTCCACACCACTGGGTGTTGTTATGAGAGTCACCTGGGTGGGCTTAAGAAAGGACGACACAAGATTAGTGACTACAGATTACGTTATATTTTTCAGTAAATTAAGTAAATATTGTGTAAAACGGTTCATTGTAAATACAACAATTTTGTGTGTTAGCATATAGTTTCCATTTTTTTTTTATTACATATTATTCATAACAAATAAAGTTTCCGGTCAGAATGATTTTTTTTTTTTTTAAGAAATTAATACTTTTACTCAGCAAAGACATTAAATTGATAAAAAAAAGTTACCATAAAGACATTTATAATCTCATTAAGATTTCGGTTTTAAATAAATGCTGTGCTTTTGAACTTTCTATCAAAGAATCCTGAAAAATGTATCACAGATTTTGTTTTTACCCAAATCAGCATATTAGAACAATTTCTGAAGGATCGTGTGACACGGAGTAAAAGCGAGACTCGTTGTGTATAAGAGACTTGTAAAACTTATAAAACCATTAAAATTTTCAGGCCCCTAACAATAGTGTACATAATGATGATTAATATTGCTATCAACCAGTATCATATCGGACATTAAATAAGCCATATCAGTTCATTACTACACAAGATGAAGAAATGGTGGTTTATAGGTAGAAAATGTATTTACTACAAAAACAATTTCGGTAAGTAATTATTTATAAAATATGTAACTTTAAAGTATACTTGCATAATAACAAAAAAAAAAAAAATGTAAAGATAAACAAAATAGCTGCAATAATTAAGGAATAATTATATACAACTGCCATAAAAACAATCTGAAAAGATTATGTGGTCCTAAACCTGCATGGTGGAGGTGACAGTGGTCTGGTTGCTCTGAGCAGCTGGCACAGCGGTAGCATTAATGACCTGGCTGGAGAGGGTGGCAATCGTGCCCAGAGTGGTGATGGGAGTTGCCAGGGTGGCGTTGGCACTGGCTAAGCTTCCTCTAGCTAAGCTGGTAGAAACTGTTCCTGTGACTGTGCCAAGAGTTGTTACACCTTAGAAAGAGAACAGACACAGCGAGAGGAAAATACTTTAATCATTCATAATAGAGGTTGCTAAATTACACTTGGCACAGAGACACATGCAGTCTTTTAACAATGAACGTTAACTTTCGACTTTATTAGGCTAATATCCTTACCAGTTGTTCCCTTCACAACTAGTGTTGTCACAGTTGGCTTGACCCCAGATACTGGAGACACGAGACGCACTCCTCCCATCGGCACAGTACGAAGGATGGTTCCAGGCTGACCAGGAGCTCCCTTTAGAACAACCTTCAGATAGGAAATAAACAAGCCAGGTAAGAAAACGGGCTTCAAGTGCTTCAACGGCATCATGTTTTCCATTTTGCACCAGATATTCTGAACCCCGATACCTGTGTTAGGGCTTGCTGGCCAGCTGCTGTACCAATCTTAGGCACTGCTGTAATGATTTTGCCAGGAGTTCCTGTTCCAGATGTCATCACCTTTTTGGTGATGATGGTAATAGGACTCTTCATCCCTGTACTACTAGTCACACCTACAACAGAAAACAGATGCACATTAAGTCCAAGCAAAGCCACCTAAAATATTATCAGCATTATTAATAATAATGTTGTTAATCATTGACAAACACTATTATTAAAGTTGTTAATAATAAATTACACACAAATAGAAATCAATAAAAAATATTGTTAATAACAATAAATAAATATAATAAGTGATATTTATCATCTTTATTGTGTATATCAAAAGACAAAAAGACTTCTTGACAAAATTGCTTATTTCTTTACCTGCAGCTCCCTGCTGTAGAGCAGACATGGGGATTGTTTTAAAAATAGTGGTGGTGCCCGGTTTGGTGGTGGTAGAGGGGGACATGCCACTGATGCCCAAGATAGTGGGCTTGTTTCCTGTGCCACTTGCTTGACTGGTGGTAATTATGGTGGTTGGTTTTCCATCCGCAGATGTTACCAGCTTCAGAATGGTGCCGGGTGGGAGGGGACCCTTAGTCTATGAAATAAGAATGAAATTGAAGTTGAGATTATTTCAAATTATAATTAATGTGAGTGTCTCAGAAACTTAAAACTAGTTATACTATAGGTTCAATGTACCTGTATAATCTGAGTCACTGGGTTGGAGGAGGCCTGTCCCATCAAAGCAGCTGTCTGCACTGGTTTGGTCTGTACCACTGACACCACCTTGCCCAAGCTGGAGAGCTAAAAAAAAAAAAAAGATTATAGAAATAAAACTATGTCCATTAGATCTTTTTACCTTTCTAATTTTACCTATGCCAGAATTTAAAACACTGTACCAAGTTTCCTCCCATGGAAAGCGGGCTCTTGACAAGAGTGATGGTCTTGGTGACTCCGCCCACCACCGTGGTCATAACCTGAGCCTGCTGGGCTACGGTAACTGTGCCAGACTTGTGCACAGTGATGATGGGCCGAGCAGCTGTAGTGGGACTGGACACTGTTGGAGTGGCCACCTGTGCAGCTGCAGTCTTCAGCATGCGAGTGGCAGGGTTGCTTACCTACGACAAAATATTTGTGGGCCACGAGATTAGTGCTGGCCAAGACTGCAACATAAACAACTTCCCACAAAAATATATAATTTCATATATAAATATATGGTAACACTTTACTTGAAGGGGTGTGCATAAGACTGACATGACACCTTCATAATCATGACATGACACATGTCATGAATATGAAGGAGGTTTTATGCATGTTTATGACAACTGTCATTAAGTGTCATTCGCTCAGTTATGTAATTTTTAATGCAAAGATGACATTGTTTGAGATGTCTTTGTTATGGGCTATGGTTAGGGGTAGGGTTAGGTCAAATAATGTCATATTTGCATTAAAAATGACATAACTGAGCGAATGACACTTAATGACAGTTGTCATAAACATGCATAAAACCTCCTTCATATTCATGACATGTGTCATGTCATGATTATGTAGGTGTCATGTCATGATTATGTAGGTGTCATGTCATGATTATGTAGGTGTCATGTCATGATTATGTAGGTGTCATGTCATGATTATGTAGGTGTCATGTCATGATTATGAAGGTGTCATGCCAGTCTTATGCACACCCCTTCAAGTAAAGTGTAACCAAATATATAGATATGTGTATGCTGGCGAATGCAAGTTTGGAATTCAGCTCCTCCAATCAATAGTTCAGAGCTGGAACCATGTAAGTTTTGCTGTTTTGAGTCTTATTTTTTAATTTAAGCATTACACAATACGGTACTGAAGATATTAAGATTTTTAATTTTTTTTAAAGGAAGTATCTTATGTTCACTAAGGCTGCATTTACTAGATCAAAAACACAGTAAAAACAGTAATATTGCGAAATATTACACAATTTTTTTTTTTTTAAATGTAATTTATTCCTGTGATGGCAAAGCAGAATTTTCAGCAGCCATTACTCCAGTCTTCAGTGTCACATGATCCTTCAGAAATCATTCTGATATGCGGATTTGTGATCACGACACATTCCTTATCATTATCAATGTTGAGAACAGTTGGGTTACTTCATTTTTACAGAAACCGAGATAAAAAAAAATTGTATTCTTTGATAAGTAGAACAGCCATAAATTCTCTTTTGATAAATTCAATACAACACTGCTGATTAAAAAAAAATCATACTAATCTTAACCTTTTGAACAGGAGTGTATTTTTGCAAATAATAGAAAAATAAAAAAAACAAAATAGGTCGAACATGAGAAATAAAGCCCAAGGGGCAAGAGGCAATATGAAGGACTACACACAGTGATACGTATACGTCGACTTTCCATGTCCATTATTGTGAAACCCGCGAGACACAACAAAAACACAGCTCTGATCACAGCGTCCAACATCCTCCTGTTGTTAATATTGTTCTTCTTTGTTCTGTTGTTGAATGCCACGCACAAATGACGTCGCTGTCGACCGGCTTACGTCACTTCTTAGTACACACTGTTGGTGCGAATGCAACCCTTTAAATGGTACTGGGAAATAGTTCGCGCAAAATCGTCCCAGTACTTTAGTACTGTACATTTAGTTCTGGAACTAAAGCAGTGCGAAAGGCCCTAATCTTAAGATAATTACCATGACAGGTGATGCCACTCTAACTGTGGTGGACCCAGGCGTCACAGCCACCGTTTTAACAATTGTGGCCCCAGCCGGCACATTGAGAACAGTGGCTCCAGGGGAAGGAGGGATTTTCTGAGTGGCTGCAGCAGCTGCAGCCAAAGCTGCCATTCCACTCATCTGGGGGCTGCTGGGCTAAAAAAGAAAAGGGGGGAAAATACATATTTAAATAAAACTATTTATAAGACATCAACAGTTTTATAGATTTTTTTTGCTTCATACCGATCCTTGAGTGGTCTGTGTTGGCACTACCATGCGAACACCCGCAGGAAGTGATGTCACAGTGACTGGGGACTTTCCGGCCTGGGTGGCCTGTCGCACAGTGACAATTGACGTCCCGGTGCCTGACTGAGGGGCTGCAACTTTCAGAATAGCTTAAATATAAAATGAAAAATGTTAAACTCAACCTTTCATGAGGGGAAAAAAAAAAACGTTAAATTAAGCTACTGACAATTTAACAAATCAGCACCTGGTCCACGAGCTGTTGAGGCAGCCACAGGACTTGCAGGTGTGCTGGGCAGAACTGAGGCTGTGGGAGAAGCAGCCTGGGGCATGAGGGTGATGCCACTGTGCGGCAGACTCTGAGCAGACGGAGCAGCTGCGGCAGGCGCTGGACTCTTAGGCGAGTTTCCAGGGAGGGAGGGAGCTGCGTTGAGGGCTGGTGATGTGGCAGCAGTGGCTGATGGGATATCATATTTCTGAAGCTGAAGCAGGTACATGTCTGCTGTAGACACCGCTCCCCAGCTAACCTCCAAAGAATTTGTGTTGGCCCGGACAAGCTGTACCCGTGAAGGAGAATTAGGTCGCTCTGCAAAGAAAAAGTGCAATACCGACAACCAATCAACTGATGCAAAAAAAATACTACTCAAGTGTGAAACATTTTATGCATTTGGGTATTTTATGAAGCAGTTTAACTGTGTCAGAAATAGCCCATACTGCATATCTGTTGCACCCACCTGTCTCCAGGTACCACAGGTCTTTGCAGCACACCTGATTGTTCCAAGCTTTGCGGTACCCATCACGTCCACTCCAAACATAAAGTCTGTTGTTAATAGAAACAGCGCAATGTCCTGCTCGTGCACGTGGGATGTTGTCCTCCAAAGTGTCCATCAAAACAGTCTCCCATGTCAAGGTGTCTTAAATGAAAAGAAAAGTTTTTTTTTTTTTTAAACAAGGATTTGGTAACTGTAATCAAATTGGGCTCAATTCCAAAGTCCTACCGTTTTACAGATAATATTATCACAATACCAAACTTCCTGTAGATAACACAATAAGTGAAATTTCACAATCCTTAATATCAATTTCAAAATACGTTTTTACTAATAATTATGTAACCAGGCAATAATTAGGAAACACAGAACAAAGATTTGTTTTTGATAACTGTTTCATTTATATTAACAACAATAAAGACAGCAGTATCAGGCTGCATTCACACTTAATGCACAAACTGGACATATTGAGTCAATAATCTGTACTCTGTTACTTTTTTTAATATCAGTATTGATGTACTGGCACACACTACCATTAAGTTTGGGGTCACTACACTTTTTTTTTTATCTGAAGAAAATTCATACTTGTATTCAAATATGCATCAAATAAATGCTGTTACTTTGAACTTTATATTTAAAGAATCCTGAACAAATGCATCACAGTTTCCACAAAAATATTAAGCAGCACACTTTTCATAACAGAAAATAATAAATGTTTTTTGTGCACCAAATCAGCATATTAGAATGATTTCTGAAGGACTGTGTGACACTAAAGACTGAAATAATGGCTGCTAAAATTTCAGCTTTGCCTTCACAAAAAATACATTAAAATAGAGAACAGTTATTTTCAATTATATTTTACTTATATGACTGTTTTCGCTGAATTTTTGATCAAAGATTTTTTACATGTACATCTACATGTACAAACATACCCAAGTTCAGGCAGGCCAGAGTGTTTGTACACTTCCATTCCTTCTCATGTGTGGCCACCTTCACATCATCCATCACTAAGGGAACCCAGCCACCAAAAACATACATTCTGCAGACAAAACAGATAAAAGGATTAAAGGTCAGTAACGCCATTGTGTGCATTTAGGGAATTCCCTGTTGATGCAATTCTACATTACACTGAGGGTGCTTTCACACCTGGCCCGTTGTTTCGGAACCTGCCGCTTCTCCCGCCTTAGCTCAGTTCGTTTGGGCATATGTGAACACAGCAATCGCCCTCGGAAAACAAACTCTTGAGTGGTTCACTTGTAGTGAGAAAGCAATCTGGTCCAACAGACCAACGAACCAGGCTATATCACAATGTATAATGGGTAATTACGTAAGTTCCGTGAAAAGCATTAATTTTGTTGTTTTGCTAATACCTCAAAATGAATCTGTGAATGTCTGTGGGTGAGCACATCTTCACCATTCAAAATCAAAGCGCACTTTTTCATTTTATAATGCCGTTTTACTGCTCTTCTTCGTAGTAGGTGCATTTTAAAAATGTTTTCCCAATGAATCCTGGACTCATGCTCAAAATGATAAATTAATATAACGACAGCTAAAAAAAACAACAACAATAAGCCCGTGAAGCTGTTGTCGTTCCATCCTGACGGATGACATGCGTGACAGCGAGCTAAGTGGAATCCAGGAAAATAAACCGTGGAACTTTGACCAATGAGAGAACAGTTTACTCGCGTGTGACTTGTATTAACAAATTTGGCCCGTTTAGAAACTTTGCCGTGTGAAAGCGAACCACACCAAGAATAAAAAGCAACATTGTAATAATTTTAATCCCTGTTCTGGAACAAAGAGATCGATCTACAGGTGTGAAAGCACCCTAAAACTCACTTGTTTGTAATAGTGGTGGCTGAGTGAAGGCTACGGGGGAGGGGAGCTGCGCCGCTTAGTGCAGGCTTGTTCCAGGTCAGTGTATCTGTGAAGCAAAGAATGACCTAATTATTGCTTAACCTAATTGATTGGTTGAATTGATTGTATGACAAACAGCACAGAGATAACCTTCATACCAATATCCAATGTCCAAAGATCTCCCAAACGGCAACCACTCATTCCTCCATATATAACAAGACGTGACTTCTTAGTAGCTTTTTCAGTATAAACTACAGCAGTGTGGCTCTCTCTTGGAGGAGGCAGCACTCCATATGTGACCGGTATATCCCAGCCCACAATGCTGGAGCCCGGGCGCAGCTCGAGGGTATAAAGGTCATTCAAATATCTGGAAGCACATGTGAGTGAGTCTATGATCCAAATAATATACAAATATTTATTTACTGACCACATTATTATATAGTAGGAAATAATACCTGGGAATGTTGTTCTTGGGGTCTTCACTGTCATTGGCAAGCCCCCCAAAAAGATAGCACTTGTTACCCACAAGAGAAAAACTGTGGCCCAGGCGAGGACATGGTGGGGCTCCACTTTTAGGGGCTTTTGGTTTCAATTTTTTCCATTCCCATCTGCTTGCCTGATAATAGTAACCACAGGAAGAGGTTATAAAACACTAGGCATCATACACTTGCCAACGATGCATAACTGGGTAATTTACACTAAATAACTATGGGTCACACACTACCAGACTTCCAAGTCAGTCCAAACACAAACTGATACAGAAACACGCACCTCATTGCTTGGACACACATAACAAATAAAAATAAAACAATAAAATGGGAGCTCACAGACAGAAAAACAGAATTATGAGTTACACGGAATATATGAAATTTATGGTATATGAAGATGCAGAAGTCCAGTATCAACAACCACACAGGGAAGAGACAGAACAATTTTGAAACCAAATAAATACATGATTATAATCATATGTTCTGTACGAGTTCTTCAAGCAATGGACAACATACTTAGCCTTTAGCATCACATATATAATACATTTCTGCCTCATACGGTGATCTGGCCGTATGCACTAGCATGCTTATTTTGGCACGATAGTGGAAATACGGCTAATGTGTGCTCTAAAAGATGGCTCAAAATAGCAAACATATTTGATATCAACCGACTAGATGGAGCATAATCCGAAGCTAAAAATTCAGAAAGTGTGCCCATCATACACTATGTAATTTTCTGTGAAATCTGTCAACTCTTGACTGAATCAGCAGGCCAGCTACAGCTTTCGGCATATAGCGCTGAATACTTTAGTCTGCAAATCTGGGCGAAAGTTGTCTAGTGTATTCCAGCTTTTAGTCACATAACAGAGTGATTTTAAAGAACTTTCTCACCTGTAACTCATAAAGGTCATTGCTGTACTTTCCATATTCCACCATTCCACCAAACACTAATAGACGTGTGCCATCACATACAAAACCATAAGCTGCACAGCCGGGAGGAATGTCTCCACGAACAGCTGGTATGAACCATTGGTTTGTTGCTGAAAAAGAAAAATATTTCATTGCTCAGTCAATACTCAGTGATAAGGTGCAGACGACTTGCAAAAACATTCTCTTGCAGTTTTAAAGCCAAGGTGAATAAAACACTTTATAAATTCAAAGCACTAATAGTCAACATAAATTAGACAGTAGGACTAAATTAAAAGACAAAGGAAGATGTGACTAATATATCAACACCATGAAGTCTTAGGTGAGGTATTAAAAGAACACAAACTTTAAAGCCACAATGAAACTGAAGTAACTATAGATATATTTCTTCCATATTGTGTTGTGTAACAAATTATTGAAAAAGAAAAAAAATGTAGGGTGAGGACTTGGTTTTACAGGAGACACTTTGATTAAACATTATGAAGTCAAAACATTTTAGCAATGAAATGTATGCATGGATAAATTAGGATCTATAACATGCATTTAGAAAATAGATAGGGTGAACTTTTATTATTTCATGTCGACCTTAAAGCTGCAGGTGAGGAGAGTAGACTGTATATTTTTACATTTTGTTTTATCATTTGTTATATATTGAACTTATGTTTTTTTTTTTTTTTTTAAAGGCACCAGAGTGTAAGACTGAAGTCTAGTGTGATTCTGTAACAGGAAGAGAAATGTACTGAATTGCAAGTCACAGAACTGAAAGGTCAGGACAGAGGAATTAGATTGTTGGAAGACTGTGTGATAAATTAGAGCTTTCTGGGAAAATTAAGTTAACTCTTTCACTGTAACCCTCAAAATGAAACATTTAGCTTCATTTATATATATATATATATATATTTTTTTTTTTTTAAACTTTTTATCAATATCATAAAACATTTCTGGAAATACCTACTGGCAAGGTATTGTCTAGTCTAGAGCAGCCTAATATCCACAATACTACTAATGTCACTGTGGGCTCAACAGTCACAACATTCGCGGAAAGAAAACAAAAAAGACGCACTGTTGCACGTGCAGGAGGGGGCGTGACGCTGCCAACGTCCATTTTTGTTTTCTGGCGCCTTTTTCTTTTCACAACATACGAGCTGCGAGCGACATGGCAATGAACTCACAGATTATTTATATACAAATACTATGCTCATATGTAATATAATATGCAGTTCTATTTTTCTTCGTAATACAGAAAAATGTACGACTGTAACTTCAAGTTAAGTCGGATCTTCATCGTTGCGCGCAAGAAATATAATAATGAAAAAGTGTGCAAGGTAAACACAAAGAGCACATTTAGCGACGATTTGCAAACGTTTTGTAGTTTGTACGCATATACACACGTTCCTCAAATAAAAACATTGTCCTTACCAGTATTATAAACGTGCAACTCGTCAACGATCCCTTCGTTTCCTCCGCCGAAAACGACCATCAGCTCCTTGATGGCTACGGCTCTGTGCCCGTGTCTCGGTCGGGGAACCGGCCCGGACCATCCCAGAACCCGCTTCCATCGCGGCTGCAGCGGAGCTCCGGAGGTTCCAAGCACAACGGAACCGGGGGACGTCATGTCCTTTTACTGAGGAAAAAGGCAATGCACTTCAGCGACTCTTAGCCACTAACATCTGTTTCTGTGAGCTCAAGTCAGCGAAAATATAGCACAAAATAGAACAGTATATATTAAATAACACGTTCTGAATATAGATATAAATTGTTAGAACATTACAGCAGTGCCATCAAAACCCCAAACACTGGGTTATTCAGAAGTTTGATTAATTCATGAATGCCGCCATTTTGGCGCTTGCAGACGGGCTAAAAGCCGACAAGCTAACGTTAGTCTAAAATACCGCGCACAGCAAGTTCAGCATCGATCATTTTATATACCAAATAGCACTACGTTCTAGTTTAAAGTCACATACCAAAATTACATTAGGCAGTTAAATGTCCCTGATGCAGAAAGAGTATCAACCCATGGAAGTCTCCATCTTGAAACAAGCCTCCGCCAGTCTGAAAAATGGCGGAGCTGCAAATAAAAACAATTCATTTCAGTCAACTAAATAGCAAGTGTAAGTGAACAAACTATCTACTAACCGCTAAGTGAGAATTACTCAAAACCCAATCCGCGAAATACTTCGAAGGTACACAAAGACACAAAATCAGAGACTTAACACTCGAAACCCAGTCCCTATTTGCTGCAGAAGGCTATTTTCACGCCTCTCTGGGAGTCGCCATCTTGTCAGCCACTCAAAATAGCAACAATACTACATTTTAAGCGTGCAGTTTGATTCCAGTGCGGTGCAAAATAAAACCATCGCCCGAGTGCTGCAGTTTCTAAGCGGTCTGAGCATTTAAACGACACTTTTACGCGTGCATAATATCCATGCAGTTCCCGGTTCCCAGCAGCGCAGCTAAAACACACACCTAGCCTCGTTTCACCAAAGGATCCTCACATAAATACGTACGCGCAAATACATCCCGATACATACTATGAGAAGATACGTCTGCGCAAGTCTCCTCCAAGCGAAAACTATAGACGGGATGATTTTTATTTAATTCATGCCGCCCCGGTGTAAGCAGCCATCTTGTCGTCAAATCAACCCACTAGCAGCTCCCACAAGAAAAATGGCGGCTACGTTTATGTTCGCCATCAAAAAATACACATTTCGGCTCAATGCATGATCTTCGCCAAAAAGTCATACGTACGAGATTCGTGTTGCAATATCCGAGGAACTGTTTTGATGGCCTGTTTTTGAAATGATTGCCTAGGTTCAGCCAAATCTGTTAAGAAGTATCCACTCTCATGCCTGCCTGGAAGCCGCCATGTTCTTGAAAATGTACAGCCGCTCCTGCAGCCACCCGTAACAAATATGGCGGAATTACCACGTCCCTCTCTAGAGCTCTTTGTAAAACACTCACTCACAGCTCAGATATACAATCTGGCATTTCTTAAGCAATTATTTTATAATTATCATACCCTATAGGTATGTATCTGAGAGCTGCTAAAACTATTCCGGCAATTTCTACACATTTTTTACACTTTATATATTAAGGGCTTATTGTCCCACACTAAAGATGGCGACATAAATCGAAGTTTATTGTTAGATATTCGTTTTCTGACACATTTTTTGTGTAATGTATCCACAAATATGCATGATAAAATTATTATTACGTTCGAAGCAAAGAGGAATCTGTAAGTTAACCACGAATGAATGAATGAACACAGGGCTTCTAAAGTATTTTCTTGAAGTAACGCCCCCTTAGTGGAATTCTTCCAGTGATAGCGCTCCGGAATACAGCCTCAAGCTGAATACTGTCTTACTATCGCCTACATAAAGCCAGTTTTGTTATCTTCCTATAATAGAAAACTTGTTAGAAAAAAGTATTTGAACAGTTTTAAGGAGAATTGCTTTGGATAAAAGCATCAGCCAAATACATAATGTAATTATCATAGGGTCATTCTTAAAATGGAGTGGCAAACGCGAGGCAGAAATTGTATAATGATAAAATATGCATTAAAACTGTTTGATGAAATTGGGCATTTATTTACAACATAATCTCTTGTGTTAAAACTATTAGGCTATAATGTTGCAGTTACGTCCAAGGATAGTCTATTTGGGGAAAAAAAAAAGATTTTGTTACAAACACAACTAAATATTAATTTTAAAGCAAAAAATTTAACTGTTAAAAGTGCGCAAATTATTTTCACCCCATAGAATAAAAGTTCAACTGCTGCAGTTGAGGGACACCACTTGTTACTGCAAATTAAGAATGGCAGTTTATATCATTATTGGATTAAATATATAGTAAGTTTATATTTCTAAGAAATGAGTGTTTGTTCTATTTATAGTGTTGGGTAGATTACTGTTTGCAATTTCCATGATAAAAATTATATTCAGTAATATATATGTCTTATAGATACACTTTATAGCTTAAAGTGATATAATTTTATTACATTTTTAATTTTCATTAAACATTGGTAAACTATTTTCACTAATTATCTATAGTAGTAAGTAAGAAGCCCCTATACTTACTGTCTGGTTCGTTGTTATTTCAGCTTTTTATGCTAGGTGGCACATAGCATCTCTCAAACATTCAAAACACATTGTTTCTGCAGTGTTAACCTCAATTATTAGAATAATACTGAAGAATAAATACATTGTAGTTGACAAAGCTTTACAGGCAGTAGGTGATAGATGATAATAACAACAATAATTATACTAATAATTATTATTAATAAAAAAATTGCATAGATATTGGTATATTGACAAATCGGTGCAGTTTGTGACATTGACAAAATAGTTTCTGAAACATGGAGAGATGACTTGACATTACCAGGGTCTTTTCTCCTTTTACTCTCCATTTAATCTCATAGGAGGAAAATTCACTTTACATGGTTTAGATATTAAAGACATTTCATTTGTGTCTCATTTTGTTTTTCTTTTCTGCAGGCAACTGTGGTATTCCAGAGGCTCTAAATACAAACTTTTTTTGCCGATGATCCACCAAAGGTTCAGCAATCAGTTCAAATTGTAAGTATGCATCCCTTTAAAAATCTACTAATGTACTACTTCTTATGGAATCAGATTAAACACATTGGAGAACTAATGATGCTCTAAAAATAATATTTTCTCCAATGCTTTTTAATTCAATGCACAACATATGCATAATATTTAGTTATATCTAGCAACAACATAGCATATATAGTTTCTGCTGGTTTTCATTATTGTGTTTATTTTATTAATCAAGGATAAACAATAGTGACAACCATTCTGTAATACCTTCACAGTGTGTTTGCATTTCTCAAGGTTGCATTGGAACTGCAACTGTGTTTCAGATGCCTTATAAAGAGGCTTGTGATCATTAACTTTGTAGTAGACTCCTCCCTCTTCCGGACTTGTTGCGTTGTCAGCTTTTAATCACTGTGACCCTTCGGTCTTTGACCTGATCCATTTCACTAATATCCATTACACAAGAAATGGAAAATTCCATGTTTTGTCAAGATGTGAATTTTAGTATCAGTCAATCAATACGTGTGTTATGTCATACTAGAGGTCAATACAATCATTTTTCTCTGAATCCGAGCATAGAGTCAAATCTCTCTGACTGCAACGGGACAAATCATAATCTAAGAAAGCTGATTTCAGTCAAAACTTAATGTTGACGGCTTAGTGATATTGCAATGTTTCAAAATTTCCTTTTAATTGTCGTAAGCATCTACTTTTTAACATTAAGGTTAATAAATGCTGGATAAGTATTGTTCATTGTTAGTTAACTGATGTTAATGAATGACACAAGTGTTAGCAAATATGAGCCCCTTTAGGAAACATCATGTAAAAAATTTGGGGATGATTTGCAATAGCGCACTTAAATTTGACAAGCAGATAAATGAAATCGCCAGAAATAATTTTTTCAAAATGATCTCTAAGATTAAGCCTTTTTTTTTATCCCAGAAAGATTTGGAAAAAGTTATGCATGCGTTTATCGTCTCGAGATTAGGCTACTGCAATTCGCTATACTATTGTGCTCAAAATAAAGTTTTAGACAGACTGCAGATGGTCCAAAATGCGGCTGCAAGAATGCTCACAGGCACTTGTAAATTAGATCATATTACCCCGGTGTTAAAATCATTGCATTGGTTGCCTGTTTCTTTTAGGATTCATTTTAAAATGTTATTATTTGTATTTAAATCTCTGCATGGCTTAGCTCCATCTTATATTGCTGATCTAATTCAGGAACAAAAGCCAACAAGATCCCTTCGATCTCAATCACAGAAACTTCTTGTTGTTCCTTGATGAAATCTAGAGGGGATCGCCGCGTTTGCGGTCGCTGCCCCTAAATTATGAAACAGCCTGCCGCTATATAGGGACGTACTGACGCTCGGTCAGATTTAAAGCTATTTGAAAACATTTTTTTTTTATGATAGTGTTCGATCATAGATAAGTGCGAAGGTTGCTAGTGCCATATATGCCTCTTCTGATCCTATTTTAAGATGTATTTTGATTGTCTTTTTTAAGGTTTCTTTTACTTATTTAGTTATATGGATGTGATCCCTTTTTAAAAATTGTCTTCTGCTCATTGTGTTACTGTTTGTACAGCACTATGGTCAACGTTGTTGTTTTATTCAGTGCTTTAGAAATAACTTTGAACTTGTGATTTATACAGCATGTGTTTGCTTCTGTCTGTGTTATTGCACTTTCGCTTGTTAATGTTAATCACTAAGACTGGTGAATAAAACTATAAGATGGCTGTAGACATACTGACACAAACTCAGCTCTGAAGCAGGTTAATAGGCTAGAGATAACTATGTGACGCACTTACAGGTGTCTTTACCTCAGGCACCCCTCTTAACTGGTCTACACTGACTGTGGTAGTTAAGAGCCTTAGCACAAGTCCAATAATTAGTCCTAAGCCACTAAACAGATCATCATATGGGTCATACAAGTGAGGAAGACCAGAGATTAAAACAGAAGAAGAGGGAGGGGACAGAGCTTTGACCACAGAGGGTGACAAAATGGGCAGAAAAAAAGGCTCATCTACAGGGATTTTGATGATATGGAAATGAGAATGATTTTAAGACAATGATAATTTTGATAATGACATGATAATGACATGATGTGTGCTAATACTCCTTATACCCACCCTAAACCTACATTTCTTTCTTTCTTTCTTTCTTGTTGAAGTTTCCTACTTCCCAGATGACTTTCATGCAAGCTTATGTGGCACTAGAAATACTGAAACATAATAAGTAAAGTATGTTTAACGTTTATAGTAAGTAAATATACTGGTGTTGAATGTTTAGTTGGGAATTTTTATCTTTGCTACATGGTATATGGGAAATCTGCGGTTTACTTTTCAGGGAGTGATTAGCTCAGAGGAGTATTATAAGCCAGAAGACGTTAACTCAAATCCCACTCTTTGCTCACGCAGTAACTTTTCACAGGATGCACAAGTGCACAAGCTGTAATTATATGAAAACCATTACAATATTATTTATTACTTAAAGTGACACCTCACATTGCAATTACATTTGTGTTTCCCACAGACTTGCACAAATGCTGCTTTATCAGACATTACATGCAAGATGAAATTAAAATGACATCCAAAATTTTCTGAAGACAGTCGGTTTCCTTCAGAAATTATACAGTGCTATAAAAACACCTGCATCGGGTTTCGATTTTGAAACGTGCCGTGCTCATGTTTATTCAACAAAGTCAAAGCCTTTTGGAAAATCTATTTGTGTCGGTCAGTTTTGATTTTGTGGCGGGCACCACAAATAAATCAATGTATGGGAAACACTTTATGAAACATTTGAAGTTTCATTTATTTATTTATTTGCATTAACACAGCAACTCCATTTTTGCAAAGGGTGAACAGTGCACTGCAGTTTCAAACTGTACTAGTATGAAGAGTTGCACTTATCAAGTTGACTTTTAATAATTAATTAACCATATTATATTACAATTATTATTTTTTATCACATAATTCAGTTGTTATGTTGTCAATAAGCAATTATCGACTTTAACCTTAAATTGTGTTAAGTTCATAATAAGTTTATTTTAATGGCTACTCTAAACAAATGAAGGTTTGTTACTCATTATCTCATTGGAGCAACAAAACCAATAAGGTACATATAAACTTTGGCTTTTTTCCATGACTCCATCCTGTAAATCTGTAAATTAATTTTCTTCTTTTATCACTGTAAATAAAAATCAATTTATTTCAAAGTACAGTTGCTGCCATGAATTAAGTATAATCAACTTGGTTGCACAAGTCTTTTCAACTTAAATTGCATTAAACCAAATTAAAAAAACTCATGTATTTTTTTTGTATAACATAAAAAAGTTGAAATTGCTCAATTTATTTTGATAAATTAAAGTAATTTAGAAACATAAGTTGCCGTGACTTACTGAAATTATAATTTTTTACAGTGTATAGGTTTGTATAGTCTTATGTAATACTATATTTGTGTAACATTCACTTTTAGTGTGATTATTAACCTCATTAAGTGTATTTATTGACGAAAAATGTGTACCCGTGTCATTAGCACATTTTCTGTCATTTACAGTGGGTGCACTGGATTTATTGACTTTAATTAATACAACTCAGTTGTATTAAATTAAATACTATTGTATTTAATTAATACAACAATAGACCATAAGATCTTGATTACACGCTTAGAACAATGTGTTGGTATCATAGACTGTAAAAAAAGATGGACGACGCATCTCCTATTCCTTCCACTATAGAAAAGTGAAGCCAAAGCATCTCAGTATGGCCGCTGCCATCTTGAGTAAATGATGTAATTTGGAGCCAGAGTCTGCGCAGTAGAGATTCGTTTGGAGCCAGAGTCTGCGCAGTAGTGTCGTGAGGTGGAGCCGTGGTATCAAACTCCCGCCCAAACTCCCGCAGACCCAATCAACCATAACGACACGCCCCGTTTTTATAGCATCAAATTACTAGCTAAAATCAAACTTATCACAAAAACGAACAATTGAACATCAGCGTGATAACAACTACCTTAAATGACCAAAACCATCTTTCGGAAAATTGTATTGGAAGTGTAATTAATTATTTTTTTTTGACTCAAGTCCCATTCGTTTACATGGAGAGGGCGGGGTTTATGACCTGTACTGCAGCCAGCCACCGGGGGCAATCAAAGAGCCCGCAGCTTCACTTTTCAGGACGTGTGAGACACACCCGGTTGGTATTAAGGGTACTGAATTGGGATGGTTTAGATCCTATTTGTCCGAAATAACTTTCTCAGACTTTGTCTCCTCAACTGCTTCTTTCACGTGTGGGGTCCCCCAGGCTCCACTTTGGGGCCTATTCTGTTCTCCCTGTATATGCTCCCCTTTGGACATATTTTTAGGAAATTTGGTATTTCTTTTCATTGTTATGTAGACGATACGCAAATTTATCTGCCTCTGAAACGAAAAGATATTTGCTCTTTAGCGCCCCAATTGCAGTGTCTTGTGGAAATTAAGGCGTGGATGGCCTAATACTTATGAGTTATCAGATTTGGACCTTGGTGAATTGAAACCACTTGTGAAGCCCTATGTAAAAAATGTAGGTGGTATCATGGATTGTGATTTTAAATTGGACAAACAGATTAACTCGGTAATTAAATCTAGTTTTTTCCAATTGAGACAACTCACCAAAGTGAAATCTTTCCTGTCTTTTAAAGACTTTAAAAGAATCGTTCATTTTTTTATTTCAACTCGTCTGGATTATTGTAATGGCCTCTATATAGGTATTAGTCAGGCCTCTCTCTCCAGACTGCAGATGGTCCAGAATGCGGCAGCTCGCTTGCTGACGGGTACACGAAAGCGGGAACACATCACCCGCGTTCTCGCCTCTCTTCACTGGTTACCTGTCCATTTTAGGATTCAGTTTAAGATTTTGGTATTTGTTTTTAAATCTCTTAATGGTTTAGCACCTAAATATCTGTCCGACTTGATCAAGCTGTATGCTCCTCTAAGAGCACTATAGGTCTGCTGACCATTTGCTTTTAGTTGTCCCACGGATAAAGTTGAAGAGCAGGGGTGACCGAGCATTTGCAGTGGCGGCCCCAAAGCTCTGGAATAGTTTGCCCCTCTACATTAGACAGGCTCAAACACTTGCTGTTTTTAAATCCAGCCTAAAAACGTATTTTTATAGTCTGGCATTTGACGCTACATGATAGCTGCTTTCTTTTATTGTCTTTATGGTGTCTTATTGTCTTCTTTTGTGTTGTTGACTGTTTGTATCATTGATATTTTTATTCTTTTATGTGTGTACAGCACTTTAATAAACACTTGCTGTTTTTTTAAAAAGTGCTTTATAAATAAACTTTGACTTTTGACTTTAACTAATTAATAATTATAAAATCTTCATAGGCTCCCCTTTATACAGCTTTATGAAAGCTGAAATAGATCATTCTGTTTCAACTTTCATAAAGCAATCTAAGGTTGTCTAATCAAAATACAGAACATGAAATAACCTAAAATAATGAACAGTCATGAACATCAACAATACAATCAAATGCTGTGTCTGTGAAGTCATTATTGACAATTCATAATTATTTCTATGTGTGATGCAGTGTGCTGACAAGCATGTTTTTCACTGCATTTCACATTATCCTTTTTTTTTTTTTGCTTAGATTTTACTTACGTAAAATATAAGCTGAAGTTCCTTTCTCGGCTCTGACACAAGAACCCTCTACAGACGAGTGTCAAGGGCATTTCAGCTGTCAGGTATTTAAGGCTCTTCACAAAGGCCGTGATTCCAGGCTCAAAGCTGGAGATAATACGATGGGAAGCAGATTAAAGAGGGGTTAACTGCAAGTGATTAACTGCATTATCTGCACTGTGCAGCAGATTACCTGCCATCGCTAACTCAGAACCACACTGCATGGTGAAAGGGATGATCCGAATTAGCCAGGTTTTGGTGTTGGAAATGAGATTAGGTGAATTGTATGTCTCGCAATACACAGATGTAGTTTTGTGTGTGTGTGCACAAGAGCCTGTGTGTTTGGTAGATGACAACAAAACACAAATCCTTCCATTAAGACCATTTGGGAGGAGCGAAAAGGAATCTTTTGAATCCTTATAAAAGATGGATCACTTGGAAATCGATTGAGGGAGGCTTCATCTGGTCATTAACCAAGAGAGAATTTACATCGATACGGGTTAGACTTTATTTTTTTGCGATGCTGCAGTAATCTGCGAAGGAAATAACACAACTGATTTAAGCTTTAAGGCGTTATAGCGTTCTCGGTGGAGTGGTTGCCAGTTTCAAGCAAGATGAAGCAAGTACCAGAGTTTCAAGAAGACTTCTACATCCCCATCCCTTTAGATATCAACAACATCTCAGCTTACAGCCCTTTTTTGGTCCCCCAGGACCACCTGGGAAACCAAGGCGTATTCATGGCCATGTCTTTCTTTATGTTCTTTATTTTCGTCGGAGGGACTTCAATCAACATCCTTACCATTGTTTGCACAATTAAATTCAAGAAACTCAGATCTCACCTTAACTATATTCTTGTTAACCTTTCCATTGCCAACCTGTTCGTGGCCATTTTTGGTTCCCCGTTATCATTCTACTCCTTCTTTAATAGGTACTTTATCTTTGGGGCGACAGCATGTAAAATTGAGGGCTTCCTTGCAACGCTTGGAGGTAAAATGCAACAAGCATCCACATTATTTTAAAGCTTCTGTGTTTCAAGCTTCTGTAGTTCATTGTAGTTCACAGATAGTTTCAGTAAACTGTTTTTCTGTTTTTGCAGGAATGGTGAGTTTGTGGTCTCTTGCTGTAGTGGCATTTGAAAGGTGGCTGGTCATTTGCAAACCCCTTGGGAACTTTACCTTCAAAACCCCTCATGCCATAGCTGGCTGCATACTTCCTTGGATTAGTGCAATGGCAGCTTCACTCCCTCCACTGTTTGGCTGGAGCCGGTAAGTCCCACTGCTCATAACACACTGATAAAAACAAAGCCACAGTGCCTCCCTCCACTTAACCCGAAGAAAGAAAACCAACACCTAGCACCTTTTTGCTCCACTCCTAAACAACTAGTTCAAGTCTAGAAGTGAAATCCTCACTCTGTTGTCTGTGCCATCGATTTCACTGAGATCTCTCTTACAGGTACATACCTGAAGGTTTGCAGTGCTCCTGTGGACCTGACTGGTATACCACTAACAACAAATACAACAACGAATCCTACGTCATGTTTTTGTTCAGCTTCTGCTTTGCGGTTCCTTTCGGCACCATCGTGTTCTGTTATGGCCAACTACTCATCACACTCAAATTAGTGAGTACAATTTGTATTTCCCATCGAAAGCTGCCCCAGAATGAATCATTTTAGTGAAATGTTTCGAGAAAAGAGTAAAAGTTTGGGTGAGGAAGAGGAATTTTATAGAACAACACAGTGTTGTTTTTTAGATATTTCTATAAAAATACAAAAAATAATTGATTTAAATAAATATTAAGACCACAAAACCATATTATTTTCTGTTCATTTCTGTTCTTTATTTCAATCGGAAAACCTTAGCCACATGAACATTCAAATAATAAAATTAAATGGTATAATAAAGGTAGGGTTCATACTAACACTAAATACCATTTATTATGTATTTTTTTACATGAACAAATGATATATTTCTTTCATTGCTCTGCCACACTCTTTAAAGGGATAGTTCACCCAAAAATGAAAATTTGATGTTTATCGGCTTACCCCCAGGGCATCCAAGATGTAGGTGACTTTGTTTCTTTAGTAGAACACAAACGGAGATTTTTAACTCAAA
>NW_015548242.1:7916-31163 GCF_001515605.1 Sinocyclocheilus anshuiensis | reverse complement strand
AGCAAGAAACTGAACAGTATTTATATAGTTTTTTTACCTCTGATTCACGCAATGTCCGAACTGTCCTGAGCGCGTTCTCAACAGCAGGCACGTGTGGCGTCTAGAAGAAGATGCGAACGCACTCAGGACAGTTCAGACATTGCGGTGAAAATCAAAGGTAAAAAATGATATAAATACTGTTGTGTTTTTTTAACAGACCGATCGTTTTGTGTCTTTACACATCAATGTATCGTCACGAGCCGCAGGGTTTAATTTGGTTTTGTTTGTGTGTTTTATGACTCTCAAAGCCGTGATTCCCATCCACTTCAATTATAAGACTGGCAGACTGCAACGGTTTGAGTTAAAAAATCTCTGTTTGTGTTCTACTGAAGAAACAAAGTCACCTACATCTTGGATGCCCTGGGGGTAAGCAGATAAACATCAAATTTTCATTTTTGGGTGAACTATTCCTTTAATGCTTTGGGATACGCATTGCTCGTGTCCACTAGATGGAGACTGTATATGGGTTATTGTAGTGCTGGTCACGTTGCCAGGTGCTCTAAAATCCCTTGTTTGTTCTACCAGGCAGCCAAAGCTCAAGCAGATTCAGCTTCGACCCAGAAGGCAGAGAGGGAGGTGACAAAGATGGTGGTGGTGATGGTGTTCGGCTTCTTGGTATGCTGGGCACCATATGCTAGCTTTTCTCTCTGGATAGTTTTCCACCGTGGTGAAGCATTTGATCTGAGAATGGCAACCATACCATCCTGCCTTTCTAAAGCCTCTACAGTGTACAATCCTGTCATCTACGTCTTAATGAACAAACAGGTATGGCATTATGTGCTAAGTGGAAATTTTAAGTATTGTTGAAGTTTGTCCCCACAGGGCTACAGTACCAAATGCCATGTTCACATGGCATGACTATCACTTCAAGTAACATGTTCTGCTCTTTTTTTTTTTAAACACAGTTCCGTTCCTGTATGATGAAGATGGTCTGTGGCAAAAATATTGAGGAAGATGAGGCCTCTACTTCATCTCAGGTCACCCAGGTCTCCTCTGTTGCGCCAGAGAAATAAACCCATTCTCAATGTAACCTCATCCTGTGGACATAACCACTGTGGCAGTGAAAAACAATTTTACAACGATTGTAAATAATAAACATAGACGCAATAGGAATTCTCGCTTTTAATGTCAAAATTTTTGTAACTTGGTCTTGGCTTGCTGAACCAGTAGAATTAGTAGAAGCTCACTGTTATCATTAAAAATGTACAATAAATGCAATGAAAGAAAGAATTGTGTTGTTAAATGTATCAGTTGAAGAGTAGTGACGTACAATGGTTAACATTTAGTCATTTAGCAGACGCTTTTATCCAAAGCGACTTACAAATGAGGACAATGGAAGCAATCAAAATCAACAAAAGAGCAATGATATGCAAGTGCTATAACAAGTCTCAGTTATCTTAACGCAGTACACGTAGCAAGGATTTTTTAAATAATATAATAAATAAAAAGAAAACAGATAGAATAGAAAAAGAATAGAGCAAGCTAGTGTTAGAGGTATTTTTTGCCTTTGTTAATTGTATAATAAATTAAAAGAAAACAGATAGAATACAAAAAGATTAGAAAGCTAGTGTTATTTTTTTTTTTTTTTTTTAAAGAAAGAAAACAAGCAGCAAATTAATAGAGTGCAAGTCTAAAAGGGACAAGTGTTTTTTTTTTGTTTTTTTAAGAATAGAATTAAAATTGAGGTTTATATATTAAATATATTACATTTGTCTTATTTCTTCCTGTTTTAAACAGACTGATGTAGTGAGCACACCATTTTACCACAACTAAAACATGAAAGCAGAGAAGTATCTCATATATCTGGTTGTAATCAAGTTGTAATCTAACACATCCAAGGATGGTCTGAAAAATAAAGTCAGAGTATTATCTGGTATGCAAAACTGCTTTGCATTGAATTGCTGCACTAATATTTCATGATTTTTTAATTAATGTATAATGTATATTTTTAATTAATAATGTACAGTGGTTTTCAATGTGTCATTGCTCACGTCACTGATTTGTGTATGCATGCTTTATACTCACCTTAACTTCTTGTACTTCATCCAATAAGTAGATCACTTCCAAATCAAGAGAAAAGTGCAAAGAAAGAATGTGAAGTTAGCTTTTTCAATTTTCAAACCAGCCTAACACAGTCAAATCAAGAGCAAGATCAACTTGGTAGTTCATCTAGAAATTAAACCACAGATGATGTTAGAGAAACGATGAGCAGTAAAAGCAAAGTTTTGCCCATGTTAGATTAACATCTATCGTATGGATTAATTTCATTCAAATTTATTTTTTAAAAATACACATTCAGCACTATATACCGTGAATATAGCAGTTGTCCAATGGCAGGCCATGTGAGACCAAACTATTCTTGAGCTTTCGTTGAGAATTCAGTTGTATATCCGAGTTCTGCTAGTAGTGAACTTTTGCCAATCACGAATAGTTCAGAACTAGCGGAATTCCAGACATACGACTGACTGAGTGCTGTCCCATGATACTTTCTGATCCATCTGTTTCTGAAAAACATCCTTTTCAACTACGATAGCAACAAAACATCACAATAGTGACCCTTGATTCTTAATCCGACCAAAGCATAGATATTAATTCCATTAAATCCACTTTTACAGAAAGTCTAAAAGATCATAATGAACAAATACCTGATCTGAATAACATACATATCAGTACAATTCTTAAAAACAAGGAAACAACTGGTAGAGTAAAAAAAAAAAAGTTTACAGACTGCTCTTGTCTTTGTGTTGGCTCCATCCTCATCCTGGTTTGGTCTGTTCACGTCCTAGCGTTCACTTCCTCCTGCTCCACTTTGCCACAATAGAAGGAGAAGCAGAAGACTGAAAAAGAAAGAAAGAAAATGCCTATCGTCAGAAACAGGGAGAAATTAAAACTGACCTCATCAAGATTTTCAGATAAACCCTGCTTTCCCTAAACTGAACCATCAATCCAGTGGGATTAGGAAGGTTTGGGCGGCATCCTTGTCAATACTAATTAGGATCCTGTGTGGAGGGTACCTGGGTACCCCAGTTTTCCCAATAAGCTTATTTGGACTTGGACTGTAACCTAGATGTCTGACCCTGCACAAAACATGATGAGTATGATTGAAATTGTTTTGAAATGTCACGAAAGAGTAATGATTAAGAGTTGTTGGGCATAAACTGTGTGGAACTGTGTTTACAATGACACTGATATCATTGAGAAAATGTTCATGTCCTTTATTAAGACTTAAATATACTCTGTAAAGTATTCAGTCAAGTTGTGCAGTCATTTTAACATTATTTATGACTTAGGTGAACCTGCAGTATATATTGAAACGGCCTAAAATCTTTGAAACTTCTTTAATGATAATAATATCCTTAGAACCACATACACCTAAAAACATTTTTGTGCTGAATGTTGCATATGTGTTTGTGTGTGTGTGTGTGTGTGTGAGTGCGGAATATAATAGAATAGAAGCTACGTAATAGATTCTATGCAGTATATAAGGAATTAATGTGCAAATGAGCAGTATTTGTGCAATGCGCCAATTAATACAATCTACAACTTAAAATAATGTAAAGATTCTTTACTCCTGCAGTAGGCAGCAGGGGCCATTATACAAAAAAACATGCTGTAACTCTAGAATCCTGTTTTATTTCTTTATTGCCATTTCAGTTTTTTAAACTTTATTTTTTATTGTAAAACCCATAATGGAACATTTCTATGCATTTTTTGAAACCTAAAAAGCAGAGTTCTACTGAGCACCAGAGAGGATTCTGATATTTTTACAAGCCAGGGCACTCTAATGCTGTTTTTGTTTCAGAAAATGCCATGTTTTTACTTGCAATAATTATCTTATGCATGTTTAATAAAAGTCACTCTTGACACACTGTCCAAGAAGCTTCAGTCAAGGGCAAAAGTGATCTGTGACCTAAACTTAAAACTTAGAAAGCATCAAAGGGCGCTGTCACCTTAAAATCACTCCTGTCTCGGTCATGCCAAATGTCACTGCACACTGTTTGGTTTACCTGTGATGGCTTCAACAATCCTAGGAAGGAACAGTAGCTTAGGCCTCCTGTAAGCCTAATGAATGAGTCTTGGTTCTGCTCCTGATACCTGTTTTGACCTCAAAAATTCTCCAGCCTGTAAGCCAGGGCATCCTCCTTTTTCACATATAAAAGCACTTTGACAGGAGCCCGAAGTCTGTCGGTGCGAGTCGGCCAGAGACAGCAGATAGTACAAACATAAAGGCCCAGACCTTTACAACAGCCAGGTAACTACAGGTTTGGGCTACACAACAACGGCCAACAATGGCAGAGCAGTGGGGAGACGCAATCTTCGCAGCCAAGCGAAGGGGAGATGAAACGACAACGGAAACAATGTTTGTATATACCAACAGCAATAACACCAGGAGTGAGTCTTTAGTATTTTTTTCTGAATTATTTCTCAACACATTATTGTAATTTGAAAAACAGAGATATTCTGTTAACGATAAAGCCATGTGAAAGTCTTTGTGGGCTTTAAACTGTTTCAAAATAGTGACAAAGTAATAGGAAAGGAAATTTTTATAGTCAGTCTTAAACTTCAAATGTTTGTTTTTTGACCTGCCAGAAGGAACATACCGGACAAAGAACAATTTCAGACTGATAAATATGAAGCTTTAGAAAAATGAGAGTTGGTTGCAATGGCTGTTAAGTGAGAACTCCTTCAAGGTGATATCACTGTTCTTTATTTCGCATTTCCAGATCCCTTTGAGGGACCCAACTACCACATTGCCCCTCGATGGGTGTACAACGTAGCAACATTATGGATGTTCTTTGTGGTCATTGCCTTGACTTTCACCAATGGCCTGGTGCTGGCGGCCACAGCCAAATTTAAGAAACTCCGTCACCCTCTTAACTGGATCCTGGTCAACCTCGCTATAGCTGATCTAGGAGAGACTCTTTTGGCCAGCACCATCAGTGTCATCAACCAGATTTTCGGCTACTTTATCCTCGGACACCCCATGTGTGTTTTTGAAGGCTACACCGTGTCTGTATGTGGTAAGTTACTGCCCAAAGACATAATTGTTCACAACTACAGATAAATGCATTGGACCAAAGTTTAATATTTTACATTTTTGAAACTTTGTCAGGTTTTTCATAGTACCTAACAACACAATCAACAGGTATCGCTGGTCTGTGGTCTTTGACGATCATCTCTTGGGAAAGATGGGTGGTCGTCTGCAAACCATTTGGAAATGTCAAGTTTGATGCTAAATGGGCATCTGCTGGTATCATCTTCTCCTGGGTTTGGTCTGCTTTCTGGTGTGCACCTCCCATCTTTGGCTGGAGCAGGTAAAATCCAATATTAAATCATCTAAATGAATGATTTTACAGCATTTGACATTTGACAGCTAGGTGTATATTCATTCAACATCAAATTATTGAATTCTTTGGCTGGTACCACAAGCATGTAAGTTCCACACAAGCTAAAATGTGGATCTTCCGATCCATTATCTTCTCACAGATTCTGGCCTCACGGTCTAAAGACCTCCTGCGGGCCTGATGTCTTCAGTGGAAGTGAGGACCCTGGCGTCCAGTCCTACATGATTGTCCTGATGATCACCTGCTGTATCATCCCTCTGGCCATTATCATTCTCTGCTACATTGCTGTGTGGCTGGCCATTCATGCTGTAAGTTGTCTCCTGGACTGCTTTCAGAAGTTTTTCCAGTTTGTAAAAAGGCACTAAGCATCTATCATTTCTTTCCAACAGGTCGCCCAGCAGCAGAAGGATTCTGAGTCCACACAGAAAGCAGAGAAGGAAGTGTCCAGAATGGTGGTTGTCATGATCCTGGCCTACTGTGTTTGCTGGGGACCTTACACGTTCTTCGCCTGCTTTGCAGCTGCAAACCCAGGCTATGCCTTCCACCCACTGGCAGCAGCCATGCCTGCCTACTTTGCCAAGAGTGCCACCATCTACAACCCCATCATTTATGTCTTCATGAACCGACAAGTAAGCCAATACTGTTTCACAGAGCTCAGACCTTGAGCACATTGAGAAAACTTCGCAAAATAATCCTGATTTGTCTTTCTTTGCAGTTCCGTGTATGCATCATGCAGCTCTTTGGAAAGAAGGTGGATGATGGCTCCGAGGTGTCCACATCCAAGACAGAAGTGTCCTCTGTGGCTCCTGCATAAATTGCACACCAGATCTCAGAGCAAACGTCTTGACTCTGACATGGGGAAAAAAGATGACAATGGGACTTTTTATATTCCTTGTTTACCCTCACCGTATCTTGATGATTCTGCTTCCAGATATTTCCCTTGGAGTGATGGATGTTGCATGACAGTGTGTGTTAACATTACTTTCTCAGTGGCCCTGTGACATAAGATCCACAGGAACGATGTTACAGTTTTTATGGTAATCATTTGTCACACAATCATTTGTCCACTGGCTATTCAGAAGGTTGTGCGCCTATATACAACACTTCTTTGTGGGAATGTGACACTCAATGTGGATTAACTAACAACGAAAAGAACTCGCCTCATTCTAATGTACAATTCTGCTGGATGGCAATGTATTAACAAGTTTTTTTTAGCCATCTTGCAAGAAAACAAAAATGACAAAGAAATGTTTGATAGATAGATGCCTGCCCATGTACAGCTTGTAATATGGTTCTATTTTTTTCTTTGATGAAAATAAAAAAAGCAGCAAAATAAATATTTTGTTTTGTGTCTTTCATTATTAGACATATTACAAGAATTAAAATGATCATATTTTATATTTAAATATTTAATGTTGACTATGCTTATATTCCCCTGGCATTAAATTTCAATCAATCAATAACTAGTCAACACGCTACAAGGATGTTACAGTTGCTGAGGAAATGACTGTAAATTTGACATCCTAATTATCCGTGACAATCCATCTCTATATGTTTTTCCTATTTTGGAAAGTCTTGGAAATCCAATAGTGGATTTGTCTTTTGCAGCTGAAGTTAATGGGAATGGAAAAACAATATTTGCTATGGTCTCCTATACGTCTGTGTTCCAAACCTGAAAATGTGAAAAGAGTCCGTTATCTTGTTTCAAATGGTCTTGTCTCTTATTTCAATTTTACACGTTTCCCATGTTTCACTTCAAAGAAAGTAAACCATAAAGAAATTGCACTGAAATCCCTAAGACAGCCAGACAAAATCCACTTAAAAGAAAATAACTTTCAATTCAGTATGTTTTATTGTAGGCTACTAGACAGGATCGAAAGTTTAAAAGTCACTTAGAAGTCTACAAATAAGAGCAAGTCAATTGCAATTCCCCCATTTAAGCCTAAGGGGGCTAAGCAATTTCAATTGGAACGTGACACTAAAAGCACTTCTTATCTAAGGAAGATTAACCTCGAACTAAGGTCTTACCTTTTTAATTCTGAGTATCCATGTGCCCCTGTGTGTGCATGGGTGCAAATGTAGAGTATGCATGGACGTGTGCGTTCATACCAGCAGTTAAGGCCCATACTGTAATTTCACATGCAGATTTGGGTGCACTTCCTGTACCTCCCAGCTAGCCTTAATTCACTTCACATCAGAAAGTTACAAGGAAAATATTTATGATGATGAGCTGCCAGTTTGATGAATGCGATTTTAACCACAAAAGGAGACATAAAAAGCAAAGGAAGGTCCAACCACCAACCATCAAGAATGTTGTAACAGGTACAACCACTGCAATATTTACTATTTCTGGTCACATTTCATTAAATCCCAAAGAGAATGGGGTTTGACATTAACCATGATTCAATTTCGAATTTTTTGATCTCCAGGGTTTTCAAAATGGCAGAGCGGGCCTTTGTGGCCTGTGCTGCCAGACAACAAGGGAACGACACAATGGGTGAGTCTGTTTTCATCTATACCAACAGCAATAACACAAGGGTACTTCACCAGTTTGATCTTCAGGAAACTGCTGGACTTCTATATATTATGAATAAGTAGAAGTGGAAGATAATATATGTATATAATTATAATAATATATATGTATAATAATGTCTCATCTGTTCACAGATCCATTTGAGGGACCCATCAGTAAAGTTGGAATAGTCTTGACTGTACATATTTAGCTAAAACCCCATTATTTACTGTCCTGGGAAATGCTGAACTCAAGCTGAACAACATTTGGTAAGACCTAAAGAGATTTATTTGCAATACAATTTTGTTTGAATATCATTAAAATCTTTTATAAAATTTCTCATAAAATTAGGGAAAAAAAGGTGATATTTGTTTCATTGTTTTCTGAAGGAAAAGAATCATGCAGCAAAATGATGCATTGTAGTCTTGCTTTCAATATTTCAGTTGTCTGAACTGTTAACAAATTGTTAGTAGAAGTGTGTTCAATGTATTATTTTTTCCCCCTCATCCCAGTATCTTGATTATTTCTGCTCACTGTACGGGGAACAGCTCAGATCAAAAATCATATAAAGGATTTTTAGATGAGCTAAGAGCAGAGAAATAAAACATGAAACGCTTTAATGATGCTCTTCAACAATGAATAACTCGCTTTTTTACTGCACTTTGCACTTTGAATTTCCTGAACTTTTTGGAAAAGTATCTTGCAATGGTTTAATAAGATGCAGAGCACATGAAGCCAGGTAACATCTTATAATCCAACATAAGCTCTATTCCACATCAAGCGGATAGAGGATTTCACCTGTGCTGGCCAGTAAAGTCACGACTTTTACTAGGAAGCTTATATGACAGAACTCATTAGGTTAAAACAATGTTGAGTGTATTTGTGTATCACTGATTCTTATGAAGTAGGACAAAACAGAGTGCAAAATTAAAAAAATAAAATAAAACTATTAACTACATTTATATATCCAGGACCGTCCGGGATTGGTTGGAATGGGGGGTATTGGGTTCCCTTTTGGGGGCTGGGGGGTGTAGTCCCTCTCGGTCCATTTGCCGCGGGGCCCCCTCAAGCACGGGGCCCGGTGCGACCGCACCAGTTGCACCCCCCTAAGGACGGCCCTGTATGTATCTTATATTTACTAAGCTATTGAGCTGATGCAACCTCCCAACTTTTCTCTTTTTTATCAAAATTTTACCTTGGATTGTGTAATATAATTTTAACTTTATTTTTAACAGCAATCAGGATGCTTTTGACATTTCAAAACACATTCTCATGTTAGCAGACAGATTACACTTTCACATGTGACCATTCCACAACAAATATAATGAAATATTATCAAAATATTCATCTGACGGAGGTGACAGATCTGTCAGAGTTGAAACATCTGACGGTGATGACGAAAACCTGAATTTGTAGTCATTTAACGATCAAATACATGGAATCAATCAATTACTGTATTAAAACAAACATAACAAACGGTGAGTATGTTATTGTTTATAAAGCTTTTATTCAAGATTCACATTTAAGTATTTTGATATATCATTAGAACACAAATCAGCCTTATGTTCTCTGAATCTTATGTTCCCTCAACCCTAACTCTGCTAGAAGTGATGACTATCAATCCACAAAAGCAATATACGCTGTCAGGTCACATATTTAGTATTTATACATTATTAGAAAAATGTAACAATATTTTATATTTAATATAATCAAAAATGACTTGAAAACCACAAAAATGTGATGACTTCACGTTGAAAGTCAACTCCGTCATTGGCCTGTCACTACCGTCATACAGAAAATATTACGGTGGTGACATCTGACGGTGTTGACAAATTTGGCAATTCTTTCACAAAACAAATGGAGTTCATGTAGTAGCAATTTAGTTTTTGTTTTTTATAAACAATAATACATTTTTTTTATAATAAAATTATCTAAATATTTCAAATAATTTCCTCAGAAATTGGAAGATGGTGTTACCATATCATGGTTGTGACACAGGAAATATTAACATCAGGATTTAAAATATTCTAAAACTATAATACATACCAGAGCCTGTCTGACACTGATGTACTCTGCAGAGGTGGAATGTGGCAAGGGGGTCCTTTGTGACCGCTGCCACTGATATACCCTGATTTCTTTTACATTTGAATGAATGTCTGACGGTGTTGACAAAAAGTGGGGACACAACTTTGAAACCTTATGAAACACACATGTGTCCTTGAAAAACTACCTTGCTTTGATATGAGATATCATATCCATTTTTATCCATATTCATATCTATATTTTATCAATTTTATAGCATATAAATGATTGAACCCTTCTCTGTGGACACACTGTTTTAGATGTAGTGTGAAGACATAAAGTGTCATAGATTTGATATAATAATGATAAAATTAAATTGAAGGGGATAATTGTGTTAAATAGGCCTACATTCTATTATTAACCCCCCATAACATTTACAGTTGAAAATAGCCTATTTTCATTTTTAAACTTAATAGCAGTTACAATTGCTGGACATGTTTTGTCCCATGTCTTAAGAATCAGTGGTATATTAGTACATTCGTGTGAGTGTAGACTGACTGTTGTATTTGTTTGGGAAAAGAACAAAACTTATTAAAAAAATTATTTGGATACTAATTTTAACTGAGAAAGAATCAAACAAATAAAAAAAAAAAATTCAGGTACTTTTTTATCTACCTAAATTCAGGACTTTGAGATTTAGATATTGAATCATATTATTTGTAATCTGGCAGGACAATTTTTTTTCTCATCAACTATGAACGAATTTCAAAGTGGGTTTTGGAGGGACACCATGCCACGTTGTAAGAATAAAGTCATGTATTAACTGAATTTACGTTATAGTAAGTATGTGGCAGCATTGTGCCACTGTACAGTTTTCCAGTGGGTTTTAAGCCACAGGAAAGCGTTGTTTCACTCAGACTTTTATTTTGAAAATTACTGACGCTCGTTGCAGCCTTCACACTAGCACTTTAAAGCGTTCACACGTGCAGTTATGTCTAAAGCAAGTGAGTACATGTGTTTCTGAGTCTTTTTATATGTAGAGCATTAAAAAGTTCTGCTAACACAGTGGCCATTCTAATTTAATTACTTTTATCATGTTACAGAACAAAAGCGAGCGAAACGTCTGGGTTTGTGCGGCAAAAAGGTACGTAGTTTAGCCTGCATGCTAAATTACTGACAAATCAATGCTGCGTTTAGTTCAGTTGAAGTGAATATGACGTGCTTGCTTACTGTATGTCTAAATGTACCAGAACAAGACACACTACCAGTCAAATGTTTGGACACTCCTAATTCATTATTATTACGGTTTTCCTATTTTAAATAACCAAAACCATGAAATAACTCTATAATGGAAGTGTGGGAATTATGTGGTTTGATAAAAAGGTAAACAAATCAAATTTTATATTGAGCAGCTTCAAAGCTCCGCTCTTTGCCTAGATTTGCAACTCTTTGGATTTAAGATAATGAGAAACGTAAATTAAGTGTCCTACCTTCTGACATGCAGTGCCCGTTGTTGACTCATCTGTTTCTCTTCTCTGAAGTCCAAGGATGGACAGCAGTCTCATGGAGGAAAGAAGGATCCTGGCGTACCTAATGTGCGCAGCTTTAAAGATCACAGTAAGAGACAAGCTGAACTCCGAAAACAGAGGGTGAGGAAGGATCTGTACAACTAGTTCTAAATATGCTGCATATAGAGAGTCGGACTCGTAACCTAAGGGTTGCGGGTTCGAGTCTCGTACCGGCAGGGATTGTAGGTGGGGGGAGTGAATGTACAGCGCTCTCTTCCACCTTCAATCCCACGACTGAGGTGCCCTTGAGCAAGGCACCAAACCCCCAACTGATCCCTGGGTGCTGCAGCAAAAAAAATGGCTGCCCACTGCTCCGGGTGTGTGTTCACGGTGTGTGTGTGTGTGTGTGTGTGTGTTCACTGCTGTGTGTGTGCACTTTGGATGGGATAAATGCAGAGCACTAATTCCAAGTATGGGCCACCATACTTGGCCACATGTCACGTCACTTTTCACTTTTTTTCACTTTCCAAATCTGAATGACACAATTTGACCTTTGCTTGTATTGAAGAGCTTTATATAAAAAAATGCTGACATGCACTTTTTGTCTACTGTTTTCTAGTTGGAGGAGCAACAGGAGAGGCAGAGGTTGTCAAGAGAAAAGGAAATGATGAAAAGGAGAAGTCTGGACAGTTTTCAGAAAGACATCCAGTTGCGGCAAAAAGAGTTTGAACAGAGGGTTGGTGTCTGACATTTTACTAGATGTGACAATGGATTAGGTTTTCTCTAGAGTAGAACAGAATATATTTATTGTGTTTTAAAATGCAGTACATTTCAAATATGTGGGGTCAATACGTTTTTTTTTTTTAATGTTCAGAATTTGCCAAAGTGGTGTTTCTTCGTAAATTGATAAATAGAAGGACAGCCTAAAATGTTTGCAAATTACATTTTATAGTTTAGCCATGTCACTATTTTGTGCAACTGCTGTACCATCCCTGTAAATTATTATTTTGTAATTGCAAAATGTTAAAGAACTGCAGCTTTATCTTAATATCCCTTTATTTTTCCGGGCTTGTTGCAATGATGCAGGAAGTTCAAATGCAAGACTTGGAAAAGCATGTCAACTTTGAGACCGAGAACTCAAGAAAAGCGTACTGCAGAGAATTTAAAAAGGTACTGTTTTCTGTACTGACCTGTTTTGGTAACCCATTATATTTCCTTGAACATGCACATCTAATGACCAATTCTTAATAACAGTTTACTTTTTTTTTTTTTTTTATATACCAGGTAATAGAGGCAGCAGACGTTATTTTAGAGGTTCTGGATGCCAGAGACCCCTTAGGCTGCCGCTGCCCACAGGTTGAACAGGCTGTCGTCCAAAGTGGAACCAACAAGAAAATTGTCCTTGTTCTAAATAAAATTGGTAAGGAGATACATGCATAACTTCAATCAGCAGCAGACAGAACTACATAAAATAAAATATCTACAATGTTCACTTGCAGATTTGGTTTCCAAAGAAATTGTGGAAAAATGGATCAAGTATCTTCGCAATGAGTTTCCTACTGTGGCTTTCAAATCATCCACTCAGCAGCAGAACAAAAATTTGGTGAGTTGCAGTAATTTAGTTTTATTCTTTCATTAAATCTTTGTATATTCTTTTTTTTTTTTTTTACTGTAGTCTGTTTATGAGAAAATCACAAAGTTACAGTAATATTTTTCTGTCTGATGTTTACAGAAACACAGTCGTGTGCCTGTGACCCAAGCTACTCAAGAACTGCTCGAGAGCAGTGCATGTGTCGGTGCAGATTGTTTAATGAAACTATTGGGAAACTACTGCCGTAACCAAGATATAAAAACTGCCATAACTGTAGGAGTGGTTGGTAAGTTTCACACAAAAGTTGAGATATGACTGCTACATTGTTTTTTGTAAATAATTACATTGCTAATTCCATAATAAGCAAATTAGCAACAGACACCTATCTTTTTGGAATCACATTTCCTCGCTTAAATGTTTCAGGTTTTCCGAATGTGGGGAAAAGCAGTTTAATTAACAGCTTGAAGCGTTCTCGTGCATGTAATGTTGGAGCTACACCTGGAGTTACTAAGTATGTTAATTAGTTTTGTTGATATTTTCCATACATTTAAAATCTTCTGCTCTCTTAACCTAAAATCACTCTGTTTTTCAGGTGTTTACAGGAAGTCCATTTAGACAAACACATCAAACTTTTAGATTGCCCTGGTATTGTCATGGCAAACTCAACCAGTGATGCTGCCATGATCCTTCGGAACTGTGTCAAGATTGAACAGCTGGTGGACCCAGTTCCACCTGTTGAAGCCATATTGAGGCGTTGCAATAAAGCACAGGTAGCAACTCATATTTCAGGAACTTGAATTGAATGGGGAATCACAGTATTACACACTATTGAGATCAGTTGTTTGAAATCTTTCTTGCATAGATTATGGGTCATTATGGAATTCTAGACTTCCAGACGGCACATGATTTCCTGGCCTTACTTGCCCGGCGTCAAGGCAAACTGAGGAAAGGAGGACTGCCTGACACTGACAAAGCTGCCAAAAGTGTTCTTATGGATTGGACAGGGTGAGGTTAAAGTCCCATGACTTAATGTCAGTTACTTGTTGATCTTTAAAAGTGATACTTCACACAAAAATGAAAAGTCTTTCATGTTGCCCCAAACCCACTTTTTTTTGTTCCTGTTCCAAACTTTCTTCTGTAAAGCTAAAAATAATGATATTTTGAAGAATGTTTCACCTGTTTTCGCACATACAAATAGGTGCAAAACAATTTTGGACCCCATCAATTCATGGATTTCATGGATAAGCAATGAAAAGTTTTTTCAAAATATCATCTTTTGTGTTTCGCAGAAGAAATGCATACAGATTCGAAACAGTATCTCTTTAAAGGGATAGTTCATCCAAAAATGAAAATTCTGTCATTAATTACTCACCCTCATGTCGTTCCAAATCCATAAGACCTTCATTCATTCTCAGAACACAAATAAAGATATTTTTGATGAAATCCGAGAGCTTTCTGACCCTGCATAGACAGCAACACAACTGACACGTTCAAGGCCCAGATTTGTAGTAAGGACATACTTAAAATAGTCCATGTGACATCAGTGGTTCAACCTTAATGTTATGAAGCATATTAAAATGAACTATAATTTCATTTCTTGAAGAAAATACTAGTGCTTCTAAAGCAGAAAAAGTCCAGTTTTAGATTTTGATTCTATGTAAAATTAAATGCTACTTTAACTAGCACAGATTATGCTGGTTGGTCAAAAACAGTCGACAACTGTAAGGTTCATTATGAATTTTTTCTCTCTGTTTTGCAGGGGTCGTATTAGCTACTTCACACATCCTCCTGAGACGCACACGCTGCCCACGCATGTCAGTGCTGAGATTGTAGCTGAGATGGGTAAAGCATTTGACTGGGATGAACTGGAGAAGGGCAATCTGGAGGCACTTGCTGGTAACCCTGTGTATACTTGCAGTGATATTGACACGACAAGTTTTATAACCACACATTGCCTACACACACTTTTGCCATTATATTTTTGTCCAATTTAGAATGTGGCACATCTGATGTACAGATGGGTTTCTGTATGGCTACATCGGGATTGACACAAGGAGGTCAAGGAGTAGAGCTAGCAGAACAGCAAGTGGACGACCCATCAGAGGACCTTGAACCTCCAGACACGATTGAATCAATGGATGCAGATGAGGACCCAGAGGTATTATGCAGTTATTAGCCATTCAGTGTGCAAAGGTTAGGTGATTTGTTATGGTGCGTTTTAAGACTCAAATCTAATTTTTGACTTTCAATTATAATTCTTCCCTTAAGTTTGGACCAATGACTGTTGAGCTCAAAAATCCCAAGACAAAAAGCAGTTGTGTAATTGAAGCTGTAGGCCCAAAGCCAGTGGACCTAAAAGACATCCTGGATGTTGACCCACTCCTTCAAGGTCAGGCTCTCCTGGCTGCCAACAAAAAGAGAAAGAAGCAGCAAAAGAGAGCTGGTAAGACCCACTTTGTTTTTCCTGACTCCAAATCCACTTTAAGGCAAGCCTCCAAGGTTAGCCAGAAAAAAAGAAAGCACAATGCTTAGGTGCACAATGTATGCAGGGAAGGATGTAAATGGAGGAGAGGCTTCATTACACTGAATAACTGAATTTGTGGCAAAACAGCTTATTTAATGAATTAACAGCCTGTTGACTAATCTTCAACATGCTTGCTGTTAAACATTTTAGATTGATCTGTTTTTAGAGTTTACACCAAAAAAAATACTGTTTTATAAGAAGTCAAAATCAGTTTTGCTACAAGTAGGATTGAGTTTATGGAATTTGTCATTCATTTCTATGGTATCAGAAACAGTGATTGACTTGCACAACTAATTCACTGACATCAAGGCTGTAATGTGATTGGTTGACACACATGATTCAAGTTGGCTGTTATGCCAATGGTAGAGCCATGGACCCTGGTATCTCCCATCTTCCATCTTATTTGAATAAATCCATTCTTTGTGTGATTACCATATAAATAAGTTTTGAACAGTTTGTTTTACATGTATTACAAGTCAAACACAGCTGCTTTTACAAACATGTATTATACCACATCTTGTCCTTTCTTCTTTCATAGATAAACTGGGCACCAAACTTTCAGATTCTCTTACGTCAGCTTTGAATTTCTCCTTCTCTGACAGCTGATTTTGAGCATTAAACCAAGATGCTCAGGGGAGTTCATTCTACTTTTTACATGTGGTTGGAAATACTAACACACTTGTATATTGAAATTATTTACAATTTAAAATATGCAAATAAATAATTTTTTCTCTGACTGAGAAGAATGACTCAACTGTGTGTCTGTGGCTATTTATTGACCTCATAATCACCTGCAAGTTTTATTTTACTGTTCAGCTCCTTTTACCAGAGAAACTGATACCATCTTTCAACTGTTTCATTTAAAATTTGCTAAATAATTTTGATTTTAACTTTTCAACTGTTATTTATGAATTTTAAGAAAAATGTTTTATTTACTTTTATAGAGACAATAATTTTTATTGTAAACTCTCTACTATTATAGTATTTATTAATAGCTTTTATTTTTAAATGTTCAGTTTTTGTAATTTTTATGTGCTTTTAACAGTTGTTTTCATATATTTATTTAGCTTTATTTTTATTTACTTTTTTTGTTTTAGTAATTTTATTTATGTTAGTTGCCAGTGGAGTTTTAGTCATTTTACTTCAGTTAGTTGCCAATGCAACAGTTCTAATCTAATTTTAAAGCTTCTCATGTAATAGTTTATTTGATTTCAATTAACTAACTTTTTAATAGTTTTAGTTAACAATAATACAAACTTTACATGTGAAATGGGAAAAGAGTAAAAGGTGGTTGAGTGTGATGAGGAGACAGACATGGGACTCGCATGGGTCGGTCACATCCAAAACAAGGAAATCCGCGCGAGCAATGGCGATTCTTCTAGCAAATTCGCTTTACTTCTGGTAACACAACCAGGTAACTCATCCAACTTTATTTCGACCTCTTGTTGAGCTGACACGTATGTATAAATCGTGTTAATCTCAGAATAATTCTGCGTTAAGGAAAGTTAACAAAGTTGAATACAGGCAACGTGCCAATTTGACGTTGGTTGACATGTCAACTAGCTAGCTAGTTAGCCTAGCGCTAACAGCTGGATGCTGTCAAAAACAACTTGTCCGGGCTTGTTAAGTGCGCTATAGAGATAATCATATGCAGTTACATTTGCTTTATGTTGTAAATAACTAACACACACGTTAATTTGGTGTAAAGTTAACGAATGTACTCAACTTTAAATAATCCCGACAATGTAGCGAACTATTACATAACTCCCCAGCATATCTAACGTTAACTGCACAATCGTAATTGAAGTGTTTGGTGTATTTATAGCTCCAGAAATATATCCAGATTAGTGTTTATACCTGATGATTTGTTGGCATTTAAAAGGACGTTAGTTTTAAAGTTAAATCCTGAACAATAGTTTGGTTAGCTGTCATCTGGTAAATTCTGTACTTCCCCATGAAAGAGCTGCAGATTTCAGTCATATGACTTATTACTGATTGAGATCTTAAATTTTAAGGAGTATTTTGGTCAGCCATATGTTTTATCTTGTATATTTGAATATATCTCGCTTGTTGGGTAGTCTTTAAAAATGCAAAGTTGCAATATAAGTATGCAGTACTTGTGATTTGTGTGTGTTTGTATATGAATATATGTGTCTATATATATATATATATATATATATATATATATTATGTGTGTGTGTGTGTGTGTGTATAATTTATATTAATATAAAGTCTGAGAGATGAATCTGTTTGCTGATCATGCTTTGGTAGAGTATTACATTTCTCTTTGAATGCAACTATCTGAGTGGGATGACTCAGCTCAGTTAAATTTCACTGGTTCTTAACCCTTCATTGTACAAAAGGAGAAGTGATTTCCATTATTTCCTTTTATACTACTTGTACTATTGCCAATGTTCTTGATGCTTTCACCATTGCAGCTTGTTAATTCTTCTCATACTTGACCTGTGGAACCAGCTAGCCATGTCATCCCGGGTGTTGCTACGGCAACAGCTGATGCGGGAACAGGCGCAAGAGCAGGAGAGGAGGGAGGCGCAGCAGCAGGCGTCTGCCGCTCAGCTCCGTCCTACAGAGTCCACTCCCGCCATCTCAGTCACAGTGCCACCCATGGCTGCCCGCCCTCCTCCAGCTCAAGTACCAATGGAGGTTATGAAGGTGGGTTTGAACCTTCTTATGTTTCTTCTTAAAAAAAGTTTCTTGCCTTGTTATACAGTCTATGGCCGTGACAGCTGAAAGCTGAAAGTTTAAAGCTAGACTCAAAACACTGCTAAAATGAAAATAGCATTGAAAAAGAAACTCAGTAGAAGTTAAATATAAATATCTAAATGCCAGTTTTTGTTATTGCTAATTAAAAAGAATTAAAAAGAATTTCAATTAACTGAAATAAAATATAAATATTAGATGAAAAACCTGAAACTTAAGCTAGACTAAATTTAGATTATGAAATGAAAAATGTTGCCTTGACAACTAAGGGAAATAAAATATATTTTTAAGTTGAAGTACTAAAATAACTAAAACCAAAATAGAAATAAAAATAAATTACAGCTAAATAGAAATACAAATTTTTTTTAAAGAAAAACGTGGACTTTGAAGATGCTTATATAGTTTCCAAACCTATTACAAACCTATATAAATGGTTATAGGAGTTGTTTAAATTACCTAAAATGCATTAAAATTTAACTTAAATTTAATTTTTAATCTGTATATTCTATTACATTATATTATAAATTTTAATAGTACTAATCTTAATAATATTGTGTGTGTATGTATATATATATATATATATATATATATATATGTGTGTATATATATATGTATATATAATGTATTATTAATATATTATAACATTATTTATTATATTATATTACAGTATATTATATTATATGCCATGCTGTTGTAGAAAAATAAATAAATAAATAACTTGTTCTTCAGTGACTTACCTGGTTAAATAAAGGTTAAAAAAAGAAATTATTCTATGATTTAAATTTTTTTTTTTTAATTAATAAAAAATACTTTAATAATGAGTAATATTTTTAAATATTACAGACAGTTGCAATGGGAGCCTTCGGTGTAGTCAGCTTCACTAAAGTTTTAGTTTCATGTCACATGCATCCAATGTAGACTTGCAATACCTGCAAGACTTCCAAACAAGTGTAAGTTCCCTTTTTAATTAAAAGTGACAAAATGTCCTTACTTATAACTACTGCATGGACAAAAACATATCAATGTGTAGAGCATGAAATGTCACTGACGTCTTTACGTGACCATTGATCCACTGTTTTTACTTTGCTGTAGGTGCAAACTCATCTTGAAAACCCAACTAAATACCACATCCAGCAGGCCCAGAGGCAGCAAGTGAAGCAGTACTTGTCCACTACGCTAGGAAATAAAGTTGCCACACAAACTCTCGGTGTATCCCCTGTTCCACAGTCAAATTCTGCTCCGGAGAGGTGCCCTTCTGCAAGCAGTGCTCCCAACAGTCCAATGGCACATCTTAACCTGGGCTCCAACAAAGAAGAGGTAAAGCACATCTAAATATACGCTGTGTACTGATCATCTCATTCAAATGTAGAAGTTGCTTAAAGGGTCATGAAACGCCCTGTTTCAGCACTGGTTAGTTCTCACCACAGTTTTAAAAAACGCTAAAAAAGTGGGCGTGGTGCGCTGCGGAGCAGAGGAGGAAGAGACAGACAACACAGACAACTTCGGTTTCAGACGGTTTCATTTTGCTCCCATTGAGTTCAAAACACAAATAAATGCACAGCCATTTGCTCTCTGCATCGAAAACGTATATATGAACACGCTGTTGCACCTTTGATAACTTTTAAGGCTTATTCTGCGGCATTAATATAAGCCTTTTGACAGGTTGTGTCACGGAGCTGTAAAAACGGTTACACTCACACACAGTGAATGAATCGCAGTCTCATGAATAATTTAACAGACACTGACGCATCATGTTGTACTATAGTCCTTTGCCACGTCTCAAATTGTGACGTCAACACGATGTAGATTTTGAACCCGGAAGATGAAAATAGCGCAAAAAAGCTTCAAATTAACCAGTTTTCTCCAACAATTAAAATAAACGGATGCTAACATGGTCTTCTATGATGTGCAACACAAACACCTCTGCTAAAATCTCAGAAAAAGTAGTCTGGGGTTTCCTGACCCTTTAAAGGCCAGTTAACACCAAGAATGAAAACTGCATTGGCGCACAAAAACATTCTATTGCAGTTATGTCGTCTGCCAGTTTTAATGCTTTAGCTCAGCGGTGGCGAACTCCGGTCCTGGAGAGCCGCAGCCCTGCAGAGTTCAGCTCCAACCCTAATTAAAACTCACCTGCCTGTAGCTTTCTAGTAACCCTTCAGACCTTGATTAGCTTGTTCAGGTGTGTTTGATTAGGTTGGAAGCAAAACTCTGCAGGGCTGCGGCTCTCCAGGACTGACGTTCGCCACCTCTGCTTTAGCTCTTTAACGCCAAGTGGATTCAATGTTTTTATTGTTCATCAACTAGAAAAAAATGTGAAAACCTTATTGTTCCTATATGTCGTTACTGTTATACTTGTTTTGTGGACTTCAAATTCCACTATTATTAAAACGTTCTAGTTATAGTATTAGTTATAGTTATAGTTATCGTCATTTGTGCAAACAGGCCTTTATCACTTTTTTTCTCAGGTTTGGAAAGCTTAAATCGAAAGTAGTATTTTTTAATATTTTTATATTGCATATTAAATGACGACCAAACACAGCATCAGAATTGTTTATTATACTACAGTAAACAAAAATGTCTTTAAAATGACAGTGGATTTACACAGAAATACAGCGGAAGTGTTTTCTCCTCCCTTAAAGTTGCTTAGCCTATTTTACTATTTTACTCTTCTAAAATGCACAATTATATGTTGCGTAGTTACATTTTATTATGTTCATTTTGCATTTTTAACACTGTCTGCGACCCTATAAAAATATCTGCCCACCAGCTGAGAAATATACTAATGGAGGCTTTTCACACTTTTTCCTGTCTTTTACTTATCTCTGCTGAAATGTACATTCATATTCTTCCTAGCAGCAGTAACACTTTAAAATAAGGTCTTATTATTTAACATTAGTTAATACATTAACTATCAAAATACATTAAGAATACAGTTCATTGGTTCCCCAAATACATACATGTTTATAACCCAGTTTGTTTAATTATGTAACACTCAGTTACATGACAGTACTCATTCTAAAACTTGATTGCATCCCCTCAGATGGATGATGTAATCGACGACATCATCAGCCTTGAATCCAGCTTCAATGATGACATCATATCACTGATAGATTCTGGCCTGCAACTCCCAAACACGGTAAGCTGAGCGATTGTCTTAATTATTGATGGATACTTCCATAACATTACGGCAATGTTCTGAATAAAAGCCTCTTTGAATCGCAGCAGTATTTGTGGTAAACCAACACAAACCATTTTGAAAGCTACAGAGAGATTATTTCCTGAACGTAAATGTCCCCACCCCTCTTAAGAGTGAGTGCTAACCACTGCACTTATGAGGGAGGTGATGAGGGAGGTGCACCTCAGCAACTGACATAAACATTCACTTCTGACACTTTACTAACACCTGCCAGGCAGGAATCATCAGGGAGAGCACAAAAAGGACTGTGAATGGAGGATTGTACAGAGCATGCAGGGGCTTGGCATGGGATAGAAAGAACTTGGGAAATATCTGGTGAAGGATTTAACTTGGATATTTTTTTTATGGAGGAAGGAGTAAAAGTGAATTGACATAAAATGAGGATTTTAGTTTTATTGCGGGAGCATGAAAAGAAAAGAAAGGTACAATCTCGTTCTTCAGTTTATTAGCCTTTATTCTTAAAGAATTCCATCTTGAATCGCTGCTGTTTCAAACTAAAATAATGTTTTTATTGTAATTTATTTGTAATATATTTCATTATAATGTATAAGGAACATTTACATAATTAAAGTGATTTTAGTTAATAATAATGTTAACTATAATAATTTGTCTGCAAGGTTTTTTTTTTTGCATCTGTGTAAATATTATGAAAAATTCAGTAATTGAATTGCATGTAATAATACAGTCACACATTTTTGTAGAGGTTATTTATAGTTAGGTGCTTGGACAGTAGTATACTTACTTAATGCTAAAGTAATATATTATTTAGGCTGATGTGATCACCATATCCCGCTGCAGCAGTTCAATGTTTTAAAGGTTTTTGATTCATTTTCTCCTCCATTTTATTACCTTAGCTACCAGGCAACCTTCTGGATGTCTACAACAGTCCTGGCATGACGACCCCCACCATCACCGTCAGCAATTCTTGTCCAGCAGATCTGCCAAATATTAAATGGGAATTAACTGGTAATGATTTACTTAGCCCAGCTTCTGTATTTCATTTGTTTGAGTTGTTTGTAGTGTGGTAGTTATAACAGCTGTTTATTTTCAGACGCAGAGGCCAGAGTCTTCATGAAGGAGAGGCAAAAGAAAGATAATCACAATCTCAGTGAGTTCAAAAGACACACGCTCTGGTAATATATTGCTTGTATAATGTGTCATTGCATGGCTTGGTCTCAATAAGTGTTTTGCTTTGTGCAGTTGAACGGCGGAGGAGATTCAACATAAATGACAGAATAAAGGAATTAGGAGCTATGATACCCAAATCCAATGATCCGTAAGTTTCTTTCCTTGAAACTTGAAGCTTTATGGCACTTTTTTTTTCCTTTTTTTTTTTTTTTAGAGAAACCACACATAATGTTGCAAAAACACTTTTACATCAGGCTCTTAGTGATTTAATTCTGTTTTTAAATTGAATGGCATATCAGCAGCTCTTGAACTACTGCTATTTTGTTTTAAAATGAAAAAAAAAAAGTTCAAAAGTTTGGGTCAGTCTTTATTTTCAGAAAGAAATTAATGCTTTTATTCAGTAAAATGATCAAAATTGACAGTAAAGGCATTTATAATGTTACAAAAGATATATAAAATACAAAGAAATGCTGTCCAAATAAATGATTCATGGTTTCCACAAAAAAATATTAAGCAGCACAACTGTTTTCAACAATGATACTTTTTAAAAGGGGTCATATGATGCTGCTAAAAAGAACATTATTTTGTGTATTTGGTGTAATGAAATGTGTTTATGCGGTTTAAAGTTAAAAAAACACATTATTTTCCACATACTGTA
>NW_015548242.1:0-6983 GCF_001515605.1 Sinocyclocheilus anshuiensis | reverse complement strand
TTTGGATTTGAGACTTTAGTCTTTGCAACTTTACAGATCTTCTTTATGCACCAAGAGCTTGTAACACTCCAAAGAGAAAGGAAAAATTGAAATCGCATCATATGACCCCTTTAAAACAATAATTTTTTTTACATTTTTTTTTATTGTAATAATATTTCACCATATTACTGTTTTTGCATACTATTTACATCTTGTCTGGTTAAAATTGCAGGGAGATGCGCTGGAACAAAGGAACCATTTTGAAGGCTTCTGTTGATTATATAAGAAAACTTCAGAAAGAGCAACAGAGGGCCAAAGAGATTGAGATGAGGCAGAAGAAACTGGAGCAATCCAACCAGGCCCTGCTGCTCCGCATACAGGTATATGATCAACAGTCATTTTGAAATACAGTACAAAGTCCAAACAAGGATGTTCGCTTTCCTGTCTGTAGCCAAAAACACATAATCCCATACTAATATCTTCACCTCCTCCACCAAATTATCAATATTTATTCATTTTCCATTATGCAATATTTCACCTGCAGGATGGCATGAACACGCCATCAACATAAATGTGAATGTAAATACTGCAAAACTGAACACTGTGATATCCTGTAAAAAGATGGACTCCAACACCCCCTGCTGTTTGTTGCACACAGGAATTAGAGATGCAAGCTAGTCATCATGGCCTGCGCATCTCCAGCGCTATGTCTCCAGGCCTGAGCGCAGACGCTTCCTTCCTTCAGCAACAGCTACTACAAGGAAACCAGTCCATGCAGCCTGGCTCTGTGGAAGGCCAACCTCAGAGCCACCTCAGCATGGATGGAGTCATGACGCAGACTTCTCCATTCCTCACAATACCTTCCTCCAGCTCTCCAGCTGCTGCAGCAGTAAGTGGCCCTCTCAATCTGGATACGTTTAGTTTTGCGGAGCTGGACGATGCTTCGGCCTCTGATCTCTACCCTGACGTGGGTCTTAGTGACATACTGATGGATGACGGCTGCACGATGCCCACGGTCAGGCCTTCAGATACGCTCTTCTCCCCAGTGTCCTCTGGAGCCTCCAAGACCTGCAGCCGCAGGAGTAGCGTGGCCATGGAGGACGACTTGTGACCGAACTGACCACTAAAATGTATGTTTCTGAGCTTTTGCTTGTGTGGGATGCCATGGGATGATTTTAAAGAGATTGTTCACCCAAAAATGAAAATTCATGTTGTTCCAAACCTGTATGACTTTCTTTCTTCTGTGGAACTTGAAAGAAGATATTTTGAGAAATGATCTCAGTGGTTACCAAAGCTGATTGGTTACCAACTTTCTTCAAAATATCTTCTTTTGTGTTCTCCAGAAATGCCACATTTTTTGGTCGACTATCCCTGGAAACACTCCACGTGTTGTGCTGTCTATGTATCAGTTAATTAAAAAAAAATACAAAATTAACTATAGTATTACACAGTTTTGTAGGCAGTCAGTGATCCCAAAGGTTTATCAGAAATTTGAAACGCATCCAAAACAATTAGCCTTTTTGTAGCTAAAGTTTAGGACATTTTAGCCTTTCTATGCATAGCTGTGTTGCTCTAAGCTTTAATCATGTGATGTTTATTATTGTTTTAGATATGTGTTTTTAGACTGCATTCAGAGCATGCAAGTGCACATATATATATGATTTTGGAGTGTGGCGTGAGTAGTCACTTATCGCACCAAAGGGATGTTTCCCAGTTGTTTGATAGCATGAACTCATTATTCATATTATGTTGAAAAAGTTCAAGCAATATTTCTGCATATATCAGAAAATGTAATTTTTTAACACTCTTTGCTGGCTTTACTTTCAGCCAAGTACTTGCATATTTACTACTAACTGGTTTGAAATTTCGACATTTTATTTGTTAGTTTACAACACTTCCTTTTATGGTTAGTTAGTTTGACCTTCTTCAATGTTACATTGCTAAACAAATGTGTGATGGTGCAGGTGCTCATACATGATTTTTGGTAACACTTTACAATAAGATACATTTGTATCTTCAATTAATTCAGTAGCATTACTTAATACATCAGGTATCATGAAAAACATCCATTTCTACATATACTAATTCATTTTAAAATATATAGTAATACATTCTACAAATTTTAAATGTATAAATAAAATGTAATTATGGACTAATATTAACAATATACTGTACAGTAGTATATTTATAAATTAACATTTAAGATTTATTTATGTTGTAAAAATTGTTGGTCATTGTTAGTTCATGATACCATTACGCATTAACTAGTGTCAATGAATTTTGCGTAAAGTGTTACCGATTTTTAGGATGATATAAGGAAACAAGCCACATAAACATCATACACAAATAGCTTTTCAGGTATAAAATGTTACAAGCTACCTCTGCCTAAAGTGCTTTTTTTAACCAGTAGATCTAAATCAGCAATTTGTTAGATGCAGCTAAATACACACTTACCTGCGTATGTAAATGTTATGAAAATGAACTTACAAATCTGTGTTGTGCTCAGAAATATGACATTAAGAGTACTGCCGGTAAAAGCCAAATGAAGTGTCCTCTCTGATCAAACTGTGCCTTTAGCATAAAGGAACAAAAGTCATTTGTTTGGTTTGTAAATATAGAAAAATGAATACAAATGAGTCTTGAAAGGTTTAAAAGTTGTTCTCTATTAATACTGCAGCAATTCAAATGAATGTATAATATAAAACTATATGATTCAAAGCTAAATGCAGACTTGTAAAATATATTTAAAAACTTGAATGTGAATGTGATTGCAGTTTCCCTTTTTTCTGTCAAAGGCACAGAATGGGCGTACGTTTGAAATTATTTAATTATGTGAATTCACACAGCAATAATATTTTTTATTGTCTCATTTGCTGACAGTGCAGTACTTAGAAATAAGCATTAAGACATATTTCCACTCATTAAAGCTAAATTGCCAGTTATTGTTCTGTTGCTGGTGTGTGTCATTGCCTTTACTTTCATTACATCTGTACTCAAATAAAGGGAAGGTGTTGTTCTTTTTTGTAAACAAGTTTTTTCAAAGCACATAATTTATAATTGAGAGAAAATGTATTTTAATTAGGATTTTCCTGTGTGTTGGTGGCCTTTAATTGGCTAAAATAAACTGATGAGAAAAAAACATTATTTAAACATGTTTTTCAGTGTTTTCCATTTGCATATTCACTTCCAGTATTATCTCAAAATTAATTTAATGTGCTAGATTTGATGCGCAAATGATTTAGGTAAACAAATCTAGTACTTATGTATACACTGACTTACATACAGTATACATATGAAGAATTCATTTGCAAAAACAGGTAACAAAAATATTTTTTTTTAAATCCTGCATTCCAATTAATATCAATCAAACTGCAGTTGGGTTGTTTTGATTAAATAATAATAATTAAAAAATACAGCTAACTAACACAACAAAACACACAAAAAATATAACACAATAAAATACATGATTTATGAAAATTTATAAAAACAGTTATCTGTTTTTGCAAATAAACTCTTCATATACATTGACACATATCCATTTCACACAAAGGACCTTTAAAAAAATCAAGACAGCTGTTTTATATTTTTAATTCAAGGACAGAATATAACATGTTTAGTATAATGCAATCTCATATTGCCAAATCATTGTTGCGTAACACAAAATTGGCCAATAAATGTATTTTAGCAATTTATTTTCATTATATATATATATATATACAGTATACAAGTGTTGGCCCCCTTCCTGATTTCTTATTTCAGGCCAACACTTTTTCACACCACTGTATATATATATATATATATATATACAAAACTTTTTACCATTTCAATATCATCTGCTTCAGGTGACAAGTAAACAGCATATGATTTTTTTTTTCCTCTAATGCAGTATCAAATGCAGGTGTGCAATATCACAGCCACAATCAACCAGCAGATTTACATGCTTGTGAAATCAGCACATTACATTTGCTACATTCCATTCCAGCTTTATGTGATTGTCATGAGTAGTATATAAATGAGTGTGAGATGTCATGAGCAGCTAGTGAAACAGAAGCTGAGAGAGTTCCATGCCTAGTTCCAGACACTCAGTCGTCTGTAGACAGAGATCGCAAATGGAGCAGTCAAAGGCGTTTTCTCCACAACTGCAGCCGCAAGCCTCCATGTATTCAGTGCAGCTGCAACATGGGCAAAAATCTATAAAGTCCTCCAGATTGGAAGGGTTGCAACAGCATGCGTTAGAGCAGAAGGACGAACAGATAGAGGCCACGCAGTATTGACATCCATCACCAACGGCCAGCACGCAATCCCAAAACTTGCAGAACAAACACGCCAACAGAAAGGATGCACACAGGTCTAGAAGTGCAAGGAAAAAGCCAAAAAAAAAAAAAAGACGTTTTTAAGATTAAATGTTTATTCTGCATTCAATACAAGATAGTCGACATTTGTGGCATAATGTTGATTACCACAAAAAAATTATTTCAACTCATATCTGTTTTTTGTTTTTTTTTCCTTTTCTTTTAAAAAGCACACATTGAGGTTATGGTGAGGCATTTACATTAAAAGTATATGAGGCTTTATAATAATCATCTTATAATTTTATAAAAGCACTTACATTAATTCTGTTAAATCTTGTGTATTATTTGAGCTGCAAGCTGTTTAAAGGTATAGTTAAACTAAAAATGACAATTTACTGAAAATGTACCCACCCTCAGGTCATCCAAATTGTAGATGAGTTTGTTTCACCTAAAGATTTGAAAAATGTAGCATTGCATCACTTGCTCACCATTAGATCCTCAGTGAATGGGTGCCGAGAGTCCAAACAGCTCATGAAAACATCACAAAAATCCACAAGTAATCCAAACAACTCCAGTCCATCAATTAACTGTTAAATTAAATTGTGAAGTAAAAAGCTGCCTGTTTGTAACAGCCAAATCCATCATTAGGATTTTAACTACCTCTATCCATAATAATGCTTTCTCCAATAAAAAGTCATCTAGTGTGATTCAGGAGAGAAATATGCTCAGATCAAACACCATTTACAGGCAAAAACAGTCCAAAACAATATGGCCATGAAGCAATGGTTTAAAGTTAAAATGTCTTAATGACGGACATATTTTTCACAGACTATCAGTTTTTTGCTTCACAAGATGTTAACTGATCAACTGGAGTTGTGTGGATTACTTGTGGATTTTTGTGATGTTTTTATCAGCTGTTTGGACTCTCATTCTGACGGCACCCATTCGCTGCAGAGGATCCATTGGTGACCAAGTGTAATGGTACATTTCTCCAAATCTGTTGTGATGAAGAAACAAACTCATCTACATCTTGGATAGCCTGAGGGTGAGTATAGTTTCAGCAAATTTTCACTTTTGGTGAACTATTCCTTTAAATCGTCATTTTACAGTTTTTTAAGCATTACATTGTCATAGCAACAAAGGTTTAACATTTATATAACTTTACACAGAAAAACGTCAGAAACTGATTTTCACAATAAAATCATGTTAACACAAATAGTTTACGTCTTGTTGCTATACTTACTATTAAAACAGTGATTGGCCTCATTCACTTACTTTACAGTGCCTCACTGTAAACCAGATTTGTTTTTTAAAGAAAAGTCTAAATAAATTTTTGTGTTAATCAACACTATTGTGACACAAGTGCCGACTGAGCTTAAGTTGTATTGAACCTAGAATATTCCATTAATGGCTGAATCACTGACAAAATATTGATGTGGTAACCACAAATAAAGCAGTTTTGCTAACAGTGTAGCTCATCATAAAACTGCTATCCTGTTTTGTAAGCTTAAGAGCCTTTATACTACTAATCAGCACCACACCAAGTTTGGTGTGCATCCTCATCAATTTATCATCATAATTACGATAAAAGATGTCAGGAAGAGGGAAAGCTTGTCAGTCGTGCTAGCGAGGATTTCAGCATCTATAATGCATTAGATGTCATCAAAATTTAATAACTCATTTCATTGAGTCAAATGTGATTTGAGGTGTTGCTTACCTTCAACAGGGGCTTTCAGGCTCATACGACTCAGTGTGGAGGTGGAGGACCGGCTGATTTTGCGATGACGGTGTGTTGCTTTATAAGCGGTGATATGTGACTTTTTAAGATGATTTGTGGCTAGCTGAACGCAGACAGGAAAAGCATCGCTGATGTCACTGCCAGGTGGGTTTAAAACATTCTGAAATTGATTTTTCACATCTGTTGGGACTTCTTTGATATGCACATCTATAAAAAAAAGGAGATTCTAATAATAAAGTTATTTGGATGTTAGTTTAAAAAATGAATGGTAGTGTGAAGGACATTTACCAAATGCTAGTGGTTTCGATTTGCAAAGAGGGGAAATAAGACATAAGTTTTCCTTCCCAGAGAGTTCATCAGTTGGTGATAATTCACAATCCTTTAGACATGTTCTAGTAGATTCCAAGTCTTTTACATCAGATGACTCTGTAAAATAAATAAACCACACTATTAGTTGCTCTTTTCCTCTATACTGAAGTATTAAAAGTGAATAGAAAAGTCTTACCAGTGTGTTGAAAAGTTGATGTACTAAGAACTGAACTATTTTGCAGCTCATCTTCACGAAGGTTGGATTCCGATCCAGTTAGTGACCGGCCACCGTGTTCATCCTCATGGTCACAGTCCATCTTTTCAAACTCTTCTCACTGTATTCACTACAAGAAGAATAAGTGTAAAGATGTAGAGTGAAAATGCCATAGCATTTGAACTCTTAACTATGTCATTAAATATTCAAACAGGAAGCAAAGAAAATAGATGTGCTGTAGTCTGTGGCATATTTTAAATACTAATGGTAAACTGTAAAGGGAGAAAGCTAATTGATCACTTGACATGTTGTTATGTTACGGAACTAACAGTTAATAATACGTTTCACTTTCCCTGTTTTGTGACAAACAAGACTACTTTTACTGATGACATTCATTTTAGAGTTATTCATTTGATGTGCACAAAGTATATAAAAAATATTATATATATAT
>NW_015548241.1:118285-120981 GCF_001515605.1 Sinocyclocheilus anshuiensis | reverse complement strand
TTGGATGGCCTGAGGGCGAGTTTAATTTCAGTATATTTTCATTTTTGGGTGAACTATTACTTATTTCTTATAAGTTTCTTATAAGTTCTCATGAGTTTTGAGTGCATTAAGTTGTTTTTAAGTGCAATTAAGGAGTTATTCACTCCAAAATGAACATTGTCATAATTAATTCTAAAGAAAATTATTCCTTAAAGAAGATGTGGTTTTCAAAAACAGGTTCTAACAAGTTGCTCTCTTCTCCTGCTGTTATGTAGGAATTGTTGTTTTTGGTAGTTAATTAATTTGATAAAAACAATAAAACCAGTTTCCTGATTCATTACTTTGTCTTGTTGCTTAGTGTACTTGAACATTTTCTTAAAACTATCACTAAGCTTAACATTGCTGACAATACAGTTCAAATGATTTGACAGCCTTTTTGGAAATCACAACTGTAAACAGACCATTGTAGTGGAGATGTTCTTGATGTATTGGTTGTTGGACACAGCTGGTAATATCCATCATGAGTAACACATCTGCTGTAAACACCAGGATTTTTTTTTACTGTAAATAAGCATGGCAATATGCATTTTGCATCCATGTAGCCAAAAGATAACTTGCATTCTATCAAAAATTTAATATGGGCATTTAAAACATGTTGCGTGTGTGCAGATGTAACCTTAATGTACACACACACACACAAACAATGGAAAAATTGGCTCTGTGATATTGAAGTGGCTCTGAAAAGAGCCTTTTTATGGTGAGCCAGACTTCCTCAAATCTGATTATACTTTCTTATAAGTTCTCATGAGTTTTGAGTGCATTAAGTTGTTTTTAAGTGCAATTAAGGAGTTGTTCACTCCAAAATGAACATTGTCATAATTAATTAATTCTAAAGAAAATTATTCCTTAAAGAAGATGTGGTTTTCAAAAACAGGTTCTAACAAGTTGCTCTCTTCTCCTGCTGTTATGTAGGAATTGTTGTTTTTGGTAGTTAATTAATTTGATAAAAACAATAAAACCAGTTTCCTGATTCATTACTTTGTCTTGTTGCTTAGTGTACTTGAACATTTTCTTAAAACTATCACTAAGCTTAACATTGCTGACAATACAGTTCAAATGATTTGACAGCCTTTTTGGAAATCACAACTGTAAACAGACCATTGTAGTGGAGATGTTCTTGATGTCTTGGTTGTTGGACACAGCTGGTAATATCCATCATGAGTAACACATCTGCTGTAAACACCAGGATTTTTTTTGACTGTAAACAAGCATGGCAATATGCATTTTGCATCCATGTAGCCAAAAGATAACTTGCATTCTATCAAAAATTTAATATGGGCATTTAAAACATGTTGCGTGTGTGCAGATGTAACCTTAATGTACACACACACACACAAACAATGGAAAAATTGGCTCTGTGATATTGAAGTGGCTCTGAAAAGAACCTTTTTATGGTGAGCCAGACTTCCTCAAATCTGATTATACTGCCAAGGAACTGCGCCACACGGGGAGTCCCTCACAGCTAGGGCCTCCCGCGATGCAGTGTTGCTTCCCATCCTTCCAGCTGCATTCAGTGCAGTACCTGGGTCAGCAGAACCAGTGGTGGAAGGAGAATTCTGATGACCCCATCTAATAAAATTGTGGAGAATGGTGGTTGCTTGCACAATCTTTTCTGCATTACATGGGCTCAACTCCATCACTCTGTGTTACACACGAAACTGAGCTGCCATGATGCCAAACGCATTCTCTACAATCCTCCTTGCATGCGACAGACGGAAGTTGAAGATCCTCTGGTCAGCAGGGATTGCTCTTCCTGGGTAAGGACGCAGAAGATGTTTTCGGAGGGGAAATGCTTCATCTCCAACAAACACAAATGGTACCTTACCAAGGTGTTCACCATTAGGGAGAGGCTCATCATCTGGGAGATTGAGTGTTCCGTCTCTGAGAGCTCTTCCAAGAGCAGAGGCAGACAACGTACCACCATCACTACTCTTGCCAAAGGCACCGATGTCTACTACTCTGAAGAGGTAGTTGGCATCTACCACTGCCAGAAGAACAATAGAGAACTGTCCCTTGTAATTATAATAAAGGGACCCAGAATCAGCAGGAGCTTTGATTGTAATGTGCTTCCCATCAATGGCACCCAGAATTGAAGAATATTTTATTAATACTAATGAATATTTTATGAATATTGTTATTTAAAATTAATATCCCGTAACTTTGTATGTTTCATCATAAACTTCACAATACTACATACAATTGTACTCAATATTCGACAATTAAATGGTGAAAAGCAGGTGGCCTGGTAAATTAATCTGGCCCCAAACTTGTTTCTATCAATATTAGTGGGTAAGCTTTTTTTTTTTTTTTAGCATTTGAAGACATCATAACATAAAATATTTTGATGTTAAAGTACTCACTGTAAACAGATCACCAGGCGTTCTGCGGGACCTATTGCCTGATTCAGTGTGGTGTCCTGCCTCTCAAAATTGGCGGGACAGAGCCGAAAGTACTCCTTGTGGCCATCCTCATCCAGCTGAAGCTCCTGAATTAAAGAATGGAACTCTCCCCGCTCATTCCGAAAAAGTTTAGCACGTTCAAAGTCTAGTGTGACCACCCCTTAAGGCACGTAGGCACCTCCGCGTGATCTTGAGCATGCGAAGCGGGTTTCCCCTCGGGGAGAACCCCTTGGTCTTGAACCACCACTTTAGGGGCCA
>NW_015548241.1:106996-117985 GCF_001515605.1 Sinocyclocheilus anshuiensis | reverse complement strand
GTGCCTGCATCGTGGTCGAATCCCACACCACGCCCAGATAAATGGTTCTCTGTAATGGAGAAAGCACACTTTTCTTGGCGTTCAGTCGCAACCCCAGCTCTCTCATATGGGCGAGGACGACATCTCGATGCCGAGCCGCCATCTGCTCCGATTGAGCTAGTATTAACCAATCGTCGATGTAATTGAGTATGCGGATGCCCTGGAGTCGCGGAGGAGCCAGAGCAGCATCCACACACTTCATGAAAGTGTGGGGTGAGAGTGCAAGGCCAAAGGAAGACCTCGGTGTTGGTAAGCTTTTGCCCTCAAAAGCAAACCTCAGGAACTTCCAGTGATGAGGAAGGATGGAGACATATGCATCTTTTAGATCGATCGTGCCAAACCAGTCCTCGGACTTGATCTGAGACACGACTTGTTTGAGTGCGAGCGTGCTGAACTTCAGTCGCCTGACTGAGTGGTTCAGATGACGCAGATCTAAAATAGGACGCCACCCTCCATCCTTCCTCGGAACGGTGAAGTACCGACTGTAGAACCTGGACTCTGCTACGTGAGGAGGGACCACCTCGATGGCCTCCTTCCTCAAAAGAGTAACTACTTCTGTTCCATGACCAGAGCCTACTCGGGACCCACCATAGTGGGGATTAGGGATGGGCGATATCTTATCGTTTGCGATATATCGGTAAAAATTCTCCACACGATAAGAATTCATCTTCCCGCGATAATAACGATAAAGTCTAGTTGTTGACATATTTCTGTGTACAAAAAATTGGACACCACCCTCCATCCTTCCTCGGAACGGTGAAGTACCAACTGTAGAACTCGGACTCTGCTACGTGAGGAGGGACCACCTCGATGGCCTCCTTCCTCAAAAGAGTATCTACTTCTGTTGCATGACCAGAGCCTGCTCGGGACCCACCATAGTGGGGATGACCCCGTTTAAACTGAGGCCCCACCGAGACACGTTAGTCTACTGAGGGAATCAGTCTCTCGAGACTGACCTCTGGTGTAATCACAGTGGCTAGCTCGGTGCCCTGAAGCGGCGAACCAGCAGGTTGTAAGCCTCTTAGCACCACTACGTTTCCGGGCTGTAACTGAGAGAAGCGCTCGCAGGAGACCGCTGCGCCCTGGAACACCGGCAGGGTTGGCAGACGGATCTCCTGAGGGCACTGAGGAGAGACGGGCACCATGTAATGCGGTGTACACCGCTCTGCCCCAGAGGGAGCTGGCCCTCAAAAATCCTAGGCCTTAGGCGTCAGGACGTTTACGCCGAAGACTATCCAGCGAGAATGACGGTCCGCAGAACCGCCTTCCGCTAGAAGCCTTTGGCCTGGGAGCGCCACTCTGTCTCTAGACTCTGCGGAGTACGAGAAGTGAGGCCCCCAGAATGAGGGGTTGGAACACGGTAGTTTGGGACCGCTCCCGCCCAGCAGCCCCTGCTGACCGCCTCAACCTCCTCACACCGTGTAATGCGGTGTACACCGCTCTTCCCCAGAGGGAGCTAGCCCTCAGAAGTCCTATAGGCCTTAGGCGTCAGGACGTTTTAGACGAAGACTATCGAGCGAAAATGACGGTCCGCAGAACCACCTTCCGCTATAAGCCTTCGGCCTGGGAGCACCACTCTGACTCTAGACTCTGGAGTACGAGAAGTGACGCCCCCAGAATGAGGAGCTGGAACACGTTAGGTTGGGACTGCTCCCGCCCAGCAGCCCCTGCTGACCGCCTCAACCTCCTCAGAGGAAGAGAGGTAAACACGTGCTCTTACTCGAGAAATTTTTATCCCAAGAGCCCTTGTATATCTAACTTCTCATAGTCAGATAAATACTTCATTTTATTCCTCAGAATTAAATGCAATCACACAACCAGATGAGTAAACATGGTCTGGTGTGGTAAGATTCATATAAAAAACTGCAAATGATGTAATACCTCGGCAGCACGCGAGCCGCTTGGTCACACAAAAAATATCAATCTCCTCGGAGAAAAATAGCTGCAGCAGTGAGCACTCACTCAGAGGGGGAAAAAACTGCAGCACAGGCTTCCGAGCCTTGAGAACGAGCTCTAGATCTAGGGAATGCGGGTGGAGATAGGAAGAGCCGTCTCCAAACCGTCCGCCAGATCACATGCGATCCCCGCGATCTCAGTCGCCGCCGTGCCTCAGCAGCAGCGGAACCGCAATCGCAGGATCACAGGCACGGACACACTCCTCGGAGCGTGCCCGGCGAGAGCGGAGCGCTTAACAGCGGGAAAATCACAATCAGCCCCCCATTAATGCTGCTCATTATAATATTAGGCATAATATGCTTGTGTAACTGATGCTTGTGCAACTGACGAGCTCATCGACGCCCTCCGCATCAATCTCCTCGGAGAAAGACAGGCGGACCGTCACACCCTCCCTCGAGAGCTGACTCTGCGTGCTTCGCTCCCAAACAGACAACACACAAACTGTGTGTGTCCTCACCGAAATATAGCACGGGCAGGGAGGAACACAGCCTGAATGCTGCCTGCTCGCCCAAATGCTTCTTTTGACCCAAACAGACAACACACAAACTGTGTGTGTCTCCACCCGAATATAGCGCGGGCAGATAGGAAGAAACAGCCCGAATGCTGCCTGCTCTCGCCCAAAAGCTTCTCTTGACTGAAGCTTCGACATAATGGAGCTTATAAGTGGACAAACAACACTAAATAAGACTCACAAACGGATAGCGACTGACACACACAGAGCACTTGCTGACTGAATGACAGAAAGCTGACATCGGTTCCACCACACCTGCTTTTAAGCTTCCTGGTCATTACGTCACCCCGCCCATGACGTCTCGCCCATCCATTGGACTGATTACACATGTGATTCAGAGCGAGGTCACGAAGAAGGCGTTCCCGTAGCATTTCGACGCAGCTCGAGTTCCTGAAGGGGAACTAAAATAATACAATATAACCAATAAATATTATTTTGGGTCTGTAGAGTTGCCTTAGAACATTAAAATAGGTGGGTCAAATTGACCCGGGAACAGTACGAACGTAACAAAAAATTTTGTGGACATGTCAAAACACATCAGCGTGTTGAAACTTAGCATGCATGTTCATGACCCTAAATGAGAAATAGTCACAAAACTTCAAGGAAAAAAAAACATAAGTCAACTGATATTTCCGACAACTCAAAAATCAAATCGGGTCAAATTGACCTGGAACAGTACATGATGGTTAAAAGGGATGCCCGATCATAAGTCAGTACCAATGGGGCACAATGCAGCGGCTGGCCGATAAAACAAATTAAAACAAAGAAACAGCACATGGAGCGACTGACGGCAAGCCACACACATCGGCGCCATCATCGCAGTACTGTGTACATTACATGTCCATCTTTGCTGAGTAGACCATTGTCAGCATGTGGACATTGCGCTTGTCATGCCACTTCATTGCCAGAAATTCCATTTGTAACTTTTGAAATCTGCCTCCCCACTAGACAGCTTGTAACGGAAGCGTGGCATGCCCTTCCCTTCCTGTTGGCCCTCACGGTTCCACAAGCCCCAGTTTTGGCACTCAGCAGTTGATGGAAGAGAGAAAGACTGGTGTACCAGTTGTCTACATGCATCATTTGCCTTCTCCCCAGATATGGCTCCAGCAGTGTCAACCCTACTGAACCAGACACACCAAGTCCTGGAGTGTGTGTGATGTCTGTGCTGGAGCTAGTGTACACTATAACATCGATGACAAACCCAGTATGAACAGAACATCACACAACATAAGCTTGATTCCAAACCTCTTCCTCTTTGATGGAATGTACTGATGAAAACCAAGCCGGCCTTTCCACAGCAACAGTGATTCATCAATGCACAGGTCCCAGTCAGGAACAAACACCACCTTAAAGGGTTACTCCACCCCAAAATTAAAATCAGTCATCAGAGAAGTGGAAACACTTCTGATCTTATTCAGAGGATCTCTGAGGTTTGCTGTAGTGTTATCAGCCAAGTGGAGGGCCTTCATTAGGAGATGGATACAATCCAGAGAAAATAGAGTGAAGAAAAAGGGGTCTGCATTACCAGATCGGTGGTCCAGTAATCCCGCAGCAAACTTTTTCTCACCAGGTCCACGAGAATAACTGCTGCCAGGAATTTGTACATTTTATTTACAATTGTTTCAGACCACTTTGCCAACTTTGCCTGCAGATGCCTCTTTCAGCTGATGAGCCTACCTATTGGTCTTCTGCACTACATGCTCCACAAGTTGCGCTGGTAGTGTCATCAAAATCCAGCTCTGATGGAGAGAATTCATTGGATGCCCAGCGTATTACTGAATATAAAATTACATACATTATGATAAAAGCTGCTGCAGTACATGAGTCCAGCAAGTGACACTCATCCTTTACTGCTGATTTCTACACTAGCCGGTGCAATGTATAAAAACAAATGCAACTTTAAGTGAGCTTTTGATGGATTTTAAAATATTTTTTCTTTATTATGAAATCAAGATCACATTATATTATCACAGTAATACTGAGCATGAGTGGTTAAACTGTGTATCTGCAGGAGTAATGCACAGTACTACAGTATCTGCTTTACAGCAGCTGCACATGAATGAATGTAACCTGACAGACCTACAAGAGCATAAAGTACATTGTAGTATTTGAATTAATTGATAATTTATCATTTATAGTCCGTTCACAAACCTTTACATCAAACCACACAATTTCTATTTTTTTTACTAGCTAAACAAGTGTCCTTTAAATAAACCCCATTTGAAAGATCTCAGAAATGTGGGCTTATCAAAGCCTTAACTGTGATCGGGTTTCTAACTCTATTGGATCAATCATGTTCATTATGCTGCTGCTGAAACTGACAATGGGCATGAGCCGTGTGCTTGTGGGGCTTGTTACTTTCTACAACACCGATAAAAATGGACCAATCACAGTTTGGTCTCAGTGTGAGCCAATCACAGCAGTAACTGGTTAAAGAAGCCCATTTTACATATTATAATAGCTGTTTTAGAGTTACACTTGTATCAATAATCTGTATTTTTTAAATTTTAAATAAACATAAATAAGCATTAAATAAACATTTAACCTGAAAATATAAAAATGTTCTATAATAAATATATGTGTGTGTAATATAATATATATATATATATATATATATAAGTGATCAGATAGTGCTACATCGCCAGATTTTTTTTATAGGTTTAAAGGGGGGTGCGGCCAAAAAAGTTGGAGAACCACTGATTTAGAGGGAGGGATTGTAAATGCAAATTCCAAGCTATGCTTGTAGCAACCTTTATTCGTAAAATAATTGAATACAATAAGAACGAATAATTTTTTTTTTTTTTTTTTTTTTTTTTTGAGGGTGACTCAGTATTGAAGGACTGCAACGCCCTCTGCAGGAGGGACATATGATTTACTCTGAGGAAATGAGTCATCAGCTTCAGATTGCATCACTTCAGCTACACAAACCGAAAGTGAAAGAATTATCAAACTCCAAAATCCTAATGGTAAGTTCATGAACTTCTTTTAATGTTTTTGGAGTTTTTACAGGTTATCATTTCATACTTCATATTTCCACCATGATCAAAGACAAAGTGAGATCATTTACATAGTGAGAAATTCATAGCTCTGGCTTTTATTTACCAAGTGAACTGCTGCCGGGGAAGTGCAAGGTCCAAATTGTCTTAAACATGAGACTTGCTGTAAATTAAGCACTTCAAATAAACATGTAAACATACAGTTTCTCTCTTGCCCTGTGCACTTTTGGTGACTTTGAGCACAGATTCTAAGATACGTGTCAAACTTCGGTCCTGGAGGGCCACTGTCCTGCTATTTCCTGTATTTGTAAGTGTTCAAGTGAGCATGAAGACCACAAGTGTGTGTACAACATTTTATTACCTGTTGTAAAAATGCATGTGTTTACAGAGCTTTATTTTGATTTTTAATACTTTGTTTAAAAAAAAACTATTAAAGCCTTGTTCAGACCGTCAGTCCAAATCTGATTTTTGTGCATATACCATTGGAATCATATCATATTTAGAAAATGTGAACAGCAAAAAAATCACATCTGATTTTTACAAATTGGGTTTCTAGCAACATTCAATTGTGGTTTGAAATCCTATTGAAATCGCATTTCTGAAAATCTGTTTCAGTCTGACCGTTTCAATAGAGCTTGCTTGCAGAAAACATGCTGAATGTCTTGTAGAAACAAGGTTGTGTTGTTGCGAAGTGCAGGTCAAGTGGATAATGACAATATAAAGTTGGACTACACACTTGCCTTTACTCGCCTCATGCCAAAATCTGTTGTGGACTCACCAGCCCCATGAAAATGATAATTAGATTGAACAAAAAAAAGCTATTAGGGTACAACAGGGCTAAAGGCACACCTTAAGAACAAATGTGCTATTCCCTGCACCTAAAATGTATAATTGCAGAAAAAAAATATATGTTTGTATTGAACATTAATGGAGCAACAGATTTTGTGTGAAAATAAATCATACAAGTCATTTATTTTGTTTAAAAATCTTAAAAATGTATGGGGTGGCAAGAGGGGCCTTTTACCCCACACACGGTATTGATACAAATACTTCAGCTAAAATAATGTTGTTTTTTTTTCCAAAGTTTGTACTATTTTCTGCTTATTTTGAAAAATAAAAAAATAAATTTTTGTTCAGTAAATATACTGTCATTAAAATATGTTAATAGAACAAATACTTCAGCTAAAATAATGTTTTTTTTTTTTCCAAAGTTTGTACTATTTTCTGCTTATTTTGAAAAATAAAAAAATAAATTTTTGTTCAGTAAATACACTGTCATTAAAATATGTTAATAGAAAAAAATATATTTTAAAATACAGAAACAAAATCATTTTAAAAAGTAATTTGTACTATTTTCTGCTTATTTTGATAAATAAAAAAAAAACTGTTCATTACATATACTGTTATTAAAATATGCTAATATAAAACATTTTAAAATACAGAAAAAGAAACATTTTACAAAGTAAAGATTCTGAAAGCATTGAAGCAGATCCCATTATAATTTAATAGATTTACAGTAGTAACAACAAATTCTATTTTATTATATGATATGATTAATATCATGTTTTTAAATATGATGGTTTCATTTTAAACATGGTGATTATCTCTAATATGGACACCCAACATAATATATGATATTATCATCTGAATCTAACTATGTCATGTCAACAAATGGAAAAGTCATCCATCTATTAATTATCATGTTAATTACTGTGCGCCTAGGCCTTTTGTTTACATAGAAAAAGTCTTAGATCTTTGAGTTCAGCTCATGAAAAATGGGGGCAAAAACAAAAGTGTTGCGTTTATAATTTTGTTCAGTGTATATATATATATATATTAAGCCCACCAACATTTGTAGATATTGATATGGTTTATAAGAAAAATTATTTATCTCTAATTTGAAAATTTATTAATTAGTTGATGAACATTTTAGAATATAAAATAAAGCCATTTTATGAATAAAATCAAAAGTCTGGCATGGGCTTAATTGGTACTTTGGCACCATTTAAGCCCGCATGTGTTCCAAATAAGCCTACATCATGATTTATTCATAAAATACAAATAATAATAATAATAATAATTTAAAGAAGTAAAACATCAATATATTTATTTAGTAACAGGAAAGTATTTAAAAAAAAATTACTTTTACTAATGTTTGTTAGCACTCCTACCTGTACCAATAACATTTAACCCCAGCCACACAGGACCTGTAAATATTGTAAAAAGACACATTAGTCTAAGCCACGTTTAGATCACCTCACCTCACATTTTTCCTTCTTTCATTTTACAAGTAGCCTATATATCATAGCTTCGTGTTTACAGTCTACTTACACTTTGAAATCTCGCTCTCTACCACTGAACTGAGGAAGGTCTCCGTCCCTGATGAGCATCAACTCCAATGCCTTCAGTCTCTCCCTTAAAAACTTTGTCCACTCCAAACTGTTTTGCTAGCATAGACAAGTTTTTTACTTTGCCCCCATGGTAAAGGGAACATGCCACTATGTGCACACAGACATGTCAACGGAAGAGTTTTTTGATGGGGGAAGGGCGTGGTCTCAAAATTAAAGATGAATGATGCAACACAACGCCAGCAGGGGTCACTCATACTTCATTATGGTGTCAAAACTGCACCATGTGCTGACCAATCAGAATCAAGGACTGGAACTAACTAAAAATGATAAAGTTATATTTGTTCATACATAAAAAACAATACAGTTATCTCTTATTTGACATAATATCAGTGTACTTGACAAAGAAATGGCTGAACATTGCAGAAATGTGTTGATTTCTGAAGGGTCCCGAAACACCAAACTTTTTGGGTGTCTTTGTCTGAGGTCCCCTGAGACAGCATGCACATCAGTGGGGCTAACTCAACATTGGCAAATGTTATTTTTATGCACTAACAATGTCAAGGAAGTAACAAATCACTGGATTGGATAAAACAATGACCAGCGTAAAATATGATTTTCTTTCTTTTTTTTTTTAATTTGACTTAAGAGTTGAAAATGGGCTTAAATTGTACATGGGCTTAATGGGTACACTTACCCTAAATGCCTGCTAATTCACAACATGTTTGTGTGTGTGTGTGTGTGTGTGTGTGTGTGTGTGTGTGTGTATATGTATGTGTATATATATATATATATATATATATATATATATATACATATAATTTTTTTTGACAACACTAGTTAAGTCAAATTAAACCATCTGCACAGCTGTCAAAGCTGTCTAGCAAAAACCAGAGGCATAAACTGCAAGTAACTGAAGTCTAATTTACACCGACACGGACAGATTATGAAAGATGTACAGTCAGTTTACTGCAGTATACTTGGACAGACAAGAAAGCCTACGATACATTGGCCATTCCACCAAATGGGTGCCATTTCTGTCCCCAGGACATTATATGTACAAATATGCATGGAAATTACGTTTTATTATTAAGCAAAGTGTCCTGCACATGAATCTAACTGCAAATTTAAAAATAAATAATTTTTAAAAAATTAATAAAAACGACCTAAAACACTGAAAAATAGCATTTGGTAGATGTCCCCAGTCTCTAATGCTACATTTTAACGTGAACTATAATGTTTAAAATCCTTCAGAAATCATTTCTATTTTGCAGTTTTGTGTACCTCCATATCACATCTGTGCTTTAAATACATTTATTTCAAAATAAATTATACTATTTTAGACAAAATACACATTTTAGTCATGTCCCCAGGTTTTCACTCAATCCTGTTACCCTAACACATTCCCCTCTAAAAAACTGGGAAAATTCCACAAGACACATTTTCAACATAATACTGCAACATCTGGATCTTCTGAAGGCAATAAAATGACCTAAAGCAAGTGGTCTCATTTTCTTTTCTGTATATTTGATGATTTTGTAATGATGACTGGGAGTGTCAATATTAATGCTGCCTTCACGTGCTATCGGAAATTTCATATTTCCCACTTATGAAGTCGTGATTACGAGCTTGTCGTATTCAAGTGCTTCAATGTAGGAAAGAATAAAATGTAGCATCCCATTGGTTGACAATCATATAAACATTTACCGTGCTATACATGCAGTTTGCTGACAATTCTGGAATTTCGGTCAAATACATTCTTATTTCACTGCTTATAAAACATACAATATGCTTCGAATGACGTTCATATCTAGCCTATAAATACACTACTTTAGCGACAAGACAAAGGGATGTAGTTGTTGTGAGAACAGCATTGACAGCAGCAATGGTTGTCCCCTCCACCATGTTTAAAGATTATGACACGCCCAACTCGGAAACTCTGGTATCAAAATTATTTCCGAATTTTGCCAGTAGTAAATACAACTTGAGAGGCCGTTCACTTCCAATTTCCGATTAGGAAACTCGTATTTACGATAATTCCAATAGCATGTGAAGGCAGCATAACATACTGTGCTGTTACCTAAATTATTTCTTAGATGTTACTTGTTTATTTAAAAAATACCAGTCTTTGGTGAATCACTATCATTTGCTCATATCATTTGAGTATTCTCATAATATTAGCATGTACTCCATGTGGCTAGATTATATGCATTTGCTAATTTTATCCTAAAATCTCAATCCTGTTACTTTAAGTCCTGCTACTCAAATACTCTAATATCTTATACTTTTATATAGTAACTGAATAACAGTAACACGAGTGAGTAATATCATCTGCTTTATTAATGTAAATATTAGGCTATATCCATATTAATCTAGATGAATATGAAAATGCATCTTTTTCTCTATGTTTTGGCCTTCTATCCACACTGAGACAATGCCCAGAGAAAACTTATGGTTGTTCCTGCATTGTTGTTTTATATTATATTCCTGCAAGTATGACAGAAAATGTACTTTCTGTTCCTGTTCTGTGGCAATTATGTATTAGAGCCATACATGGAATGGCATTTGAATGTGACCTGCACTGTAAGAAAACAATATCCACAGAAAAACTGAAAAGGCATTATTTGTCAAGTTGATTATTTTTAATATTAATTTAATATTTATTATTTTTCGTTATTTATATCTTATCTCTTAACCTGTCCTCTACCCCTAAACATAAGCCTAACAAAAACCTCTCCATACTACTAGATTTAAACATGATTTGGCCATTTGTTGTTGTTGTTGTTTTTTTTTACCAGTGAGGTCAGCTCACTAGTTTATGTTCAACACTTTCACTATATCAGTGCGTGCATCGCGCCGCGTAAACATAAAACCATGTCTTCATTTGTGATCGTAGAAACGGCAAACAACAAGCGCTACTCTACACTGCTCAAAACTAGTGTTTGAATCGTCAGTGGCAAATATGAAAACGTACTTACAGTCTGCGAGTCAGAACAGCCGGCATTGTAGTCAACTCTACCAGGATCAGGAAACGGTCCTCCATAAAATGCGCTGGACACATCGGAATATTTGGGTTGAAGTGTTCTGGAACAGTGTTGTAAATACAACTTAACCACTGATTTCTAGTCGTGTCCTCTTT
>NW_015548241.1:103644-106396 GCF_001515605.1 Sinocyclocheilus anshuiensis | reverse complement strand
TGATTGGCCGAATTCCTCAAGCGTGTGACAGAAATGTCACGCCTTTACCATATGCCCTGTCCGGCCGGAGCGACGAGACAAAAACATGAAAACCCATTATAAACGAGGCATTTGTTGCATCCAGTGGGGACATAATTACAGATTATAATAACTTATACTGGCTTTTTATGCGTTGCATCGCGCCGCGTAAACATAAAACCATGTCTTCATTTGTGATCGTAGAAACGGCAAACAACAAGCGCTACTCTACACTGCTCAAAACTAGTGTTTGAATCGTCAGTGGCAAATATGAAAACGTACTTACAGTCTGCGAGTCAGAACAGCCGGCATTGTAGTCTACTCTCCCAGGATCAGGAAACAGTCCTCCATAAAATGTGCTGCACACATCTGAATATTTGGGTTGAACTTTTCTGGAACAGTGTTGTAAATACAACTTAACCACCGATTTCTAGTCGTGTCCCCTTTTGGAAGGCCAAACAAAGTATTTTCGCTTTCGCAACGAAACGCACAGCGTCTTCACAACATGGCGGCGGCAACAACAATACTACAGCGAGAATAAAAGTTACGCCTTCTTTCTTTGCGTGAACATTTGGGCGCCGTTATGCAAATCTTCCCACATCGTGATGTAGACATGTGGGGGCGTGTTTAAATAAGGCATTTTAGGAGGGTGTGGACTAGTCTTAAACCCAAAGAGATATTCTTTATAAAAGTTGAGACTTTAGTCTTTGCAACTTTAGGGATCTTATCTATTCACGAACAGCTTGTAACACTGCAAAGAGAAAGGAAAACTTGAAATCATATGACATCATATGACCCTTTTAACACCTCGCATGTGTAGTCAAACCTATATACACACATAATGGATACTCATTCCTGTTACCCAGTTTCATTCCTGTTACTAAATAGCTTTTTCTTTAAAAAATAAAATTAAACCACTATTTTTTTTATTTAAGTTGTATTCGTTATCTATTTTAGTTTTAGTTACAGTTGTAGTAATGTTGTCATTTTATTAGTTTTTTTATTATGTCTGTATAGGTTTTTTATTCAGTTTTAGTTTTATTTCATTTGAGTTATTTCAGTACTTCAACATACAAAATGGAAATGAAATAATATATATATATATTGAATGTATTTATATATATGTACATGTATATGTATATGTGTGTGGCTGTACATACACATGTAAGTTAGTTGTTTTTTGGTGTTTGGCTTAGTGTTATGTTATAATCATTATTATACTCATACCTTTTGTTCTTTTAATATTTTGAATTGTTTTTAGCTTTATTTTTTTGTTTTCATTTCAATGTTTAGTTTTGAAATGTTGTTGTATGCATTTGTCATTTTTATTTAATTTATTTTATTTTCTTAAATGTGTGTGTGTGTGTGTGTGTGTGTGTGTGTGTGTGTGTGTATATATATATATATAGTATTTATAGAGTATTAGCTTTTAGTTTTAATTACTTTTTCTTATTTGTAAGTCGCTTTGGATAAAAGCGTCTGCTAAATGACAAAGTAAAGTAAAGTAAGTTTGATCCATTTACCCCATTGTTTAATAAATTGCAACATAGAAAATTGATAAGCTTGAGGTTTGAGTCGCCTTTGAAATGAAAAAATGGGTTTGTGTGCTTTAGAAATTTACACCTTGTGTCGATAAATAGTGTTTTTTTTTTATGATAAATATTATTTTTTGACCATGAAACCAACAATTTCTTTAAAATAAACACCTGGCTGAATGGAAAATGAAGGAATTTGTTGACATATTTTGAAACATGCTTTTTTTAAAGACAAGAGTTTTGGTAACAATCACACTCATGTGCATGAAATGGAAGAAATGCTTGCTGAAATACAAAAATAAATCATATGTTTTTCTGTGTATCAAATACTGTAATCATGTCACATATTTCATTCATTTTATGAAATCAGTTAAATTACAGTTGGAAGTGCTCAGTACCGTCCTACGGGCCATAAAACCACTTTATTTTTCCCTTTTACTTTTCTAAACTAGACTTGTAAAATTCTAAACCTTATTTAAAGGTGTAATGGCAAATATCAACGACCCCTCGCTACTACACATAAGAGATTTAACAACATTATCCATATGAACTACATTTACATTTAGTCATTTAGCAGACGCTTTTATCCAAAGCGACTTACAACTGGGGGCTACATAAAGCGATTCTTCTTAGAGAGGCAACCAGACACAGGAAGTGCTTGTAATACCAAGTTTTTAGACATTGTTCAAATAAGTACAAGCTAGAAAGAGAAGGAATAAATAAAGATATATATATATATAAGAACTGATGATTTGGAATCAGCTTTTGCAATCCGCAAGGCTTCCGTGACTGACAGTAGCGCAGTCTCAGTTGAACTAACCTATTGAACTTATATATGCTACAGTTTAAATGTAAATCCACATTTATAAATCCAACACAAAATGAATACTTGTGGCCCCTGACGATATATTGAGTTCATATGAAGTGAAACAATCGGTTTTGCAATTTGCAAGAAACTGAACATTATTTACATCATTACCGGTAACCCAGAGCCTCAGGCAAACGATATGGAGTGATGTTCGGTTTGCATGTTTTGTGTGAGAATTTCAATTCAATTCAAGTTTATTTGTATAGCGCTTTTTACGATACAAATCGTTGCAAAGCACCTTTACAGAAAATTACGTTTCTACAATATTTAGTAGTAGTTTATCAGTGGTGACTGTCAGTTTATGTACATATGGCAGAAATGTACAGAAAAA
>NW_015548241.1:94811-103528 GCF_001515605.1 Sinocyclocheilus anshuiensis | reverse complement strand
CTTTGAGGTACGATATCTATATCAGTAAGATCGATTCCATGCGATATCATTAAATCTAGCGTATGATTAAAACGATGAGTGGGCCCGGGGACGTTTTGCTTGACTCCAAAAGAGTTTATTAGGTCAGTAAACGCAAGTCCTAATGCATCATTTGTATTATCAACGTGAATGTTAAAATCTATGACAATTAGCGCTTTAACCAATAGGTCTGAGAGGAAATCTGCAAATTCTTTTAGGAAATCTGTATACGGCCCTGGTGGTCTATACACAGTAGCCAGAGCAAGAGATACGATAGATTTCTTTTGCATATCTGCAGTGTAACATTAAGCAGAAGTATTTTCGAATGAGTTAAACCTGTATCCTGTTTTCTGAGTAACATTGAGAATATTACTATATATTGTTGCAACACCTCCGCCATGACCAGTCTGGTATTTTTCCTATTCATTTTAATATTTTACATGATTCTTAGTGAATGAGCCCCATATTATTATATTTTAAATATACTTAATAATACATCCATGCAGAGACATTTTAATGACTCAAAATATATTTTATATATTTTGTTTATTTACAAATAGTTCTTACTTATTTTTAGAAAGTGTCTGGTGACATGTAGCTATTAAAAACCTTTTTCTTCATGTCCAACAGCAGTGAGTCAGTGAAGGACGATGGCATCTGTTGAGCAGCATTGTGACACACTAGACGAGCAGGATGAAGAAAAGCCGAATCACAAGCAAGGTAATGAAGAACAGAATATCAGTAATGTTGAAGTTGTCATTTAGGAAATGTAATTAATCTCTTTGTTTGTATTCCAGGCCCGATGAGCAGCAGTGCTCACAATGTAGTTAGTGTGAATGCTCATATGGGAGCAATTGTAAATTCTCCTACACTCATTGGAAACACCATCAAAGGCCAAGTGACCATCATCTGCAACACTGCAGTAAATGGTACTATCACAGTAGATATGCATTCTGAGACACACTGCTTATTAGCAGTCAGTTAATAGCTTGATAATGAAATAATGCTCCGTGATTGTGAACCCTATTCCTTTTAAAGTTCATGTAAGATTTAGATTTCTCTTACTATAACGATTGCTTCTCAGTCATCAATGGTCTTTGCGGATGTACAGTATGAAGAACTGCCACATGAACAAAGTCACATCCTAAATATAACTAAAAGGACAAGAAACATACATAACTGTATATTTTTTTCTCACATTTTTTACTCTCCTCTTCTCTCTCCTCACAGAGCCACAAAAAAACTCAGAGACAGAGATGGCACAGAAACACACAGAAAAACAAGGTGCAGTCTTATCAGGTTTATTCAAAACCATGTTCCCCCCCCCCCTCACAATTTTCACTTTACAAATCACAGTTAGTGTAAGATTATTCATGACTTTTTAAATGTAAACACTGCCATGCAGTGGTGTTGTTCATCATGTTGGACAGATTAGGGTTGAGAGCATTATTAATTTTAGAACGGGGTGAAATGTGAGGGGTGATCACCAGATCTAACCACACCGCACCACTGATCTCCTTAACATCAAAAAACTTCAGCCAACCACCATGTGACCAGCAGCAATGGCCATGCCAGTATACCTTATATACAAAGAAATAGTGCATTCCAGCTGTTCCTGAAGCCCTATCCTCTGTACTGGTTAACACATTTGGCATTGAAAAAATATGAAAAGTAATACATTTATGACAAATTTAGTGACTTAAATCGAAAACCTCAAGACTGTATTACCAAATTCCCTTTAAGGCAAGTCATTTCACTCGACAGCCATCTTTGAAGCGCCTCTCGAGCAGCTGTTTCTGTCATGCAAGTACAGCTCCTATCTTTTTGAATTCAAATTCTCCAAAGCTTTTCATCAACCTTATGAGTAAATTTGAAATCAACAATGAAATCTGACAACCAGTGTCTCATAAATTTTTTTTTTGTATACTGAAATAGCATTGAAAAGTGTATTTTTCTGGCTAGACCAGCCATTGTGCATGCACAATCCTAAAAGCATGTCTCAGAAAGCTGACTGTTTCTACAGAGCTTATAAGTGCAGCTGCAGTGACTCGATGACTTCACCAATTGTGACCCTGGACCACAAAACCAGTCATAAGGGTCAATTTTTCAAAATTTTTATGTATGCATCAGCTGCAAGCTGAATAAATAAGCTTTCCGTTGATGTATGGTTTGTTAGGATATGACAATATTTGGCCGAGATACAACTAATTGAAAATCTGATATCTGAGGGTGCAAAAAAAAATCTAAATATTAAGAAAATCGCCTTTAAAGTCGTCCAAATGAAGTTCTTAGCCATGCATATTACTAATCAAAAATTAGGCTTTGATATATTTACAGTAGGAAATTTACAACAGCTCTTCATGGAACATGATTTTTGGCATAAAAGAAAAATCAATAATTTTGACCCATACAATGTAGTTTTGGCTATTGCTGCAAATATACCCCACCGACTTAAGACTGGTTTTGTGGTCCAGGGTCACAATTAGCATTTGGCTCTTTTATTTAGAAGTGGGACAATTCCACCATATTGCACGTTGCAATTTCTCCCATTCAAATATTATATGTGCACCATCTTTGTATATTTAAAGTATTTGGTGTTTTTTTAAAAAGAATTTAATAACAGTATGTCAAATGAATTCTGAGGAGATCATGCTGATGTAAAAGCTTTGTCATGTTTTTAACAAAATTAAAATGTTTTCGCTTTTACCCTGTTTTATTAACTTAATCATCTATTATAACAGATCTGATTCTGAAAAAATTCTTGGAAACCCACAAATCCATCATGAAGGAGAAAGCAGAACATATTTTTGAGGGCAAAGAAGAAAATGAAGTACATCTCAAGGATGTTTACACAGAACTCTTCATCACAGAGGGAGATATGAAAGATGTTAATCAGGAACGCGAGATTCTAAAGATTGATCATGCTTTCAAGAACAAACTACCACAGGACAAACCAATCAAATTCAATGATATATTTACTGAACTGAGGGGAAAAAATGAGAAAAAGATTGTGCTGACCAAGGGCATCGCTGGCATTGGAAAAACTGTCTCTGTGCACAAGTTCATCCTGGACTGGGCAGAAGGAAAAGCCAATCAGAATATAGACTGTGTGTTCCTGCTTCCATTCCGAGAGATCAACTTTATGACAAATGATGATTTCAGTCTTCATGAGCTTCTGCTGGAATTTTATTCTGAACTGAAGGACCTGGAGAAAACAAAGCTATATAAGGAATGCAATCTAGCGTTTATATTTGATGGTCTTGATGAGAGTCATATGCCTTTAAAGTTTAAAAGTAGAGCATCAAAAAGAGCCATTGTTGAGCAAAAATCATCCGTAGATGTGCTGTTTACAGGTCTGGTCAAAGGTGATCTGCTTCCATCAGCTCTTGTCTGGGTGACCTCACGACCAGCAGCAGCCAATCAGATCCCTCCTCAGTATGTAGGTTTGTTCACAGAGGTGCGAGGATTCACAGACCAACAGAAGGAGGAGTACTTCAGAAAGAGAATCACAGATGAGACTCTGGGCTCCAGAATCATCTCACAAATTAAGACATCTCGTAGTCTCTACATCATGTGCCACATTCCTGTGTTCTGCTGGATCACGGCCACAGTATTTAAAGATATTCTCATTGAGAACGATGCACAGAACATTGACACAACACTCACTGAAATGTACATTCACTTCCTGCTGATACAGATGGACATGAAGAACCAGAAGTACGATGAACAAGAAGAAAGACAATGTACAAAGCTCTTAGATTCAAACAGAACAACGATTTTAAAGTTAGCCAAGCTAGCGTTTGAACAGCTGAAGAAAGAAACCATTGTGTTTAAAGAGGAAGATGTGAGAGCATGTGGTATTGATGTGAGTGAAGACACCGAGTTCACAGGAATGATAGCTGAGATCTTTAAGAAGGAAAAAGGACTTCATGAAAAGAAGTTCTTCTGTTTTGTGCATCTGAGTGTTCAAGAGTTCCTTGCTGCAGTGCATGTGTTCATCTGTTACCTGAACAAGAACATGCAGGAGCTTCAGTTTTTCTTTGATGAGCCAGAAGAAAATGTCACATTGCAGGAGCTATTGCAAAAGGCTATTGTTAAAGCCGTGACGAGTCAGAGAGGACATCTGGACCTGTTCCTGCGGTTTCTGATGGGCATTACACTGGAATCCAGTCAAAATCTGTTCGAAGGCCTGATCTCACACACTGAAGACACCACAAAGAGCATCAGACAAACAATTCAGCACATTAAACAAGTACAAGATGGGTACGTTATCTCAGATGAAGCTTCGGTCAACCTATTTTACTGCTTACTTGAGCTCAAGGATCATTCATTATATGAGGAAATCCAGAGATACGCCAGTTCAAATGAACATCCAGAAAGAAAACTCTCATCTTCAATGTGCACAGTGCTGACCTACATACTGCTGATGTCAGAGAAGGTGCTGGATGAGTTCAACCCAAAGAGGTTCACGTCCTTACAAGAAAATTACAGGAGACTTGTTCCAGCTGTGAGAGGCTGCAGAATAGCCCTGTGAGTAATTTCACTGACTGCTGTTTGATCAAATATTTTATGTCACTAAACAATAAAATGTCAAAATATGATGTAAAATATCTTGCTGTCCTGATTATGAAGGGTACAATAAGTTATTGCAGAAACATTGAACATCAAAAAGTAATCAGCATGAATGTTCTGTTTGGCAGATTTGATGGCTGTGGTCTTGATGAAACGTGCTGTGAAACTGTAACTTCAGCTCTCCAATCTTCAAACTCCCATCTGACAGAGCTGGACCTCAGTAGCAATGACCTGCAAGATTCAGGAGTGAAGCTGCTTTATGATGGACTAAAGAGTCCACACTGTCAACTGAAAATACTGAGGTTTGACATTCACATTAACTGAATCACTATATTAACCCTTATATGCATGAATGTTTCGCCAATCATTCTTACATATTCAGGTCTTTAGCGACCCGGACCTATATATGCAGCACGGATGGATCTCTAACTGCTGCAATAGCATAAGTCTCTCCTGATATTTTAATTACAAAAGAATAAAATAACGCATATTTCATTACCTCTTGACACTTAAAAAGTGTTCAATTTGAGCAAATGATTTTACCATCACTGTCATTGTCAGAGTGCACTTCCCCAGTACATTCAGCATCTGGCTTATCAAGCAGTACCACCTTAAGGAAAAAAGGTGAATTGCAGGTATTGGGTCATCAGATATTTAATTGTTGTTGCGCAGGAAAAATAAACTTACATTATTACCTCCAGTCGCTAGTGACCCTATACACTTTTTTTGTTTTAATTTATAAAAAAAACAGACATTCCTTTATAATTTTTTTCTTGTTATATTGTTTATAATTAATAGATTGAGGAATACTAAGAAAGTTGATATCTAACAAGTTCAAGTTCACTTTTATTTATAAAGCACATTTAAAAACAACAAGTGTTGTACCAAAGTGCTGTACAATTTATAAACCTAATTAAACAATATCAAAAGCAACAACAAATAAAAAACTCATAAGATACAAATAAAAGTGTGCAAAATAGACCATAAACAACTATATAACCCAATATTCTCAGGCAACACCATAGGCTAAAGAGAATAAATTAGTCTTCAATGTAGATTTAAAAGTGTCCAATGTGGGCGAGGATCTCATGGCACCTGGAAATGCATTCCACTGTTTAGGAGCCGCAACTGCAAAAGCTCAGTCACCCTTAATCTTTAAACGGGACCGGGGAACAGAAAGAAGCAATTGGTTACAAGAGCGGAGAGATCTTGACACAGAATATGGATTAAGGAGATCAGCAATATACTGAGGTGCTAGCCCATGCAGAGCTTTATAAACCAACAGCAAAACCTTAAAATCGATTATGTAACCAGTGCAAGGAAGTGAGAACAGGAGTAATGTGCTCTCTCTTCCTAGTGCTCGTCAAAAGTCTAGCTGCCGCATTCTGGACCAACTGCAAACGATGTATAGAGGAATGAGATAGACCCATATATATTGAATTGCAGTAATCAAGTCGAGAAGTAATAAGCGCATGGATCACTAATTCTAGATCCTTCTTTGAGAGGAACTGTTTTAATTTGGCGATGGATCGGAGATGAAAGAAGCTTCCTTTGACGACAGAATTTATCTGCTTGTCAAATAAATCAGAATCAAAGACAACACCTAGGTTCTTGGCTCTGTTGTGCAGTGTTAAAGACAGAGAACCTACTTGGTTTCCAATATTAGCGACACACAATGAAGATCCAAAAGCAATGGCCTCAGATTTGTCTTCATTTAAACTTTAAGAAGTTTTCTGACAATCACCTATTAACTTCCTCCAGACAGGAGGAAATCATAGATTTATGATAGAGTTTCCATTGCTTGACTTGACAGGAAGATAAAATTGTGTATCGTCAGCATAACGGTGATAAGAGACATAATATTTCTGAAAGATAGAGCCAAGAGGAAGCATGTATAAAGAAAAAAGCAGAGGACTCAAAATGGAACCTTGTGGGACACCACATGTGAACAATGTTGAGGATGGATTATGCTTACCCATATTAACTGAGAATGTACGACCTTTAAGATATGAGAACCAACTTAATGCAACCCCCTGAATGCTGACCACGCTCTCTAGACGATTTAATAAAATGGAGTGATCTATTGTGTCAAATGCTGCACTGAGATCTAAAAGAACTAAGATGACCCTGTCTCCAGAATCCAAGCAGCACAGGATATCATTTGTTACTTTTAGCAAAGCAGTCTCAGTACTATGAAAAGCTTTAAATCCTGATTGAAATGTATCAAGCATGTTACAGTCAGTCAGATAAGAAGAAAACTGTAAAAAAAATAAAACAAATACCTTTTCCAGAATTTTTGATAGAAATGGCAACTTGGAAATGGGCCTGTAATTAATTAGGATATCAGGGTCCAAATTAGTTTTTTTTAGGAGAGGCTGCACTACAGCATGTTTGAAACTTGTGGGAACCACTCCGCTGGTCAGAGAACTGTTAATAATGGCCAATATGATGGGGGCAACCGAATTAAAAATATATTTAAGAAAACGTGACAGAATGATATCCATAGGAGAATTTGTAGGTTTCAATGAAGAAACTATATCTTGCAGCTGAATGAGTGAGATGGAGTACAGGGATTCAGAACAAACCACAACTGGTGGTGATATTTGTGATATCTTGAATTTTGTCCACAAAGAATTCAAGGAACTTTTCGCAAATCTTGAAGCAGAGTAGCCTATTGTGGTAGGGTTCAGGACAGAATCAATTGAATTGTTCAGAATTGTTCTAAAAATGACCTTAGGCCTATGGGCATTCTTAGCAATTATTTCAGATAAATAATTCGATTTAGCATTGTTAACAGCCATTTGAAAATGTTTGAAGGATTCACAGAACATTTCATATGAGACCCTAAGTTTATCTTTCTTTCACTTAAACTCTGCTTTCCTGCATTGCCGTTTAATAGAGCGGGTATGACCATTTAGCCAGGGCTGGAATTGGGAACCGCTGTTGTAGTATGAATGTATCCGTGCCGTTTCTCCAAGGTCACAAGGCAGGCAATGTCTAATAAACAAACCCAATGAGAGGGGTTCCAAGCATCGTGAAGAACTTTTGTAATGCTATTTTCAAGTATGAGAATGAAATAATACCTACATTTAAAGTGATTCTTTTGAACAGTTTGGTTCAATTAACCATTTAATGTCAATTTAAAAACATTTCCCCTTAAATTATTCATGAATCAGTTCTATTTGCTGTTAAAGTTGCAGTAGGTAGGGATGGGCGTATCGATCCGAAGTATCGATACTGACGCGAGTATCGAAAGTATCGATACTCAAACAAAAAATATCGGTTATTTACCAGTGGTTTTGCTTATTTAACAAAAATAATAATAATAATAATGCGTACAATATGCATTGAATTGGACGAATAACCTTTGTTAGCGAGTAATTGTGTAGGATAGAACTATTTTCCTGCTCATCTGAACACACGCAAATGTTGCAAATCAGAACCAATTAATCACAGAGAGCATTCACTCACTGCTGACAGTGCATTCAAGTTAGTAAATAATTGTGTAGGATAGAACTATTTTCCTGCTCATCTGAACACACGCAAATGTTGCAAATCAGAACCAATTAATCACAGAGAGCATTCACTCACTGCTGACAGTGCATTCAAACAGGGCTGCGTTTCCCAAAAGTATCATAAGAAAGCATTAAAGCTTTTGGGAAAGGCAGCCCTGAACAATACTTATCAGAGGACAGGAAAAAAAAAACATAAATGTTTGAGTTATTTCACAATAAACAAATTGAAATTGTAGCCTACATAGTTTGTGCAATTACAATTATTTAAATTGAACGTTGAAAGATAATATTGATCATGTTCTATTCTGTAATGTTTATAGAAATCATACACTGTCAGAATAAAAAGTTTCCCAATTCCAGCCCATGTTCCGAAGTGAAGTAAACTTCAACAGATTTCCCCCACTCATGGAGTAGGGAGCAATGAACACTGTGTAGGGATCATGGCGATCGGAACACAGTTAATGCACGTAGCTCACTTCTAACGAGCTGGCGCAAGGACTGGATTAACCGCTGGGCTACATCATGTGTCATTCACCGGTGAGAAATCTTTAAAAGAACTACAATACCAGGAAGGATGATCGGGTTGTTGATGTTTTCCTGCCATCCTCGTTT
>NW_015548241.1:91364-94780 GCF_001515605.1 Sinocyclocheilus anshuiensis | reverse complement strand
ACGGATTTCCCCCGCTCAGGGAGTAGGGAGCAATGAACACGGTGTAGGGATCATATCGATCGGAACACAGTTAATGCACGTAGCTCACTTCTAACGAGCTGGCGCAAGGACTGGATTAACCGCTGGGCTGCATCATGTGTCATTCACAGGTGAGAAAACGTTAAAAGTACTACAATACCAGGAAGGAAGATGGGGTTGTTGATGTTTGTCTGCCATTCTCGCTCTGTCTGCACAGCGTGCGTGAACGCGCTGATGACGTATCCTGTCTGTGCGAACCCGGTGCGTAGAGGTATGCTAATACATACGTTGACAGGCAGGTAGGAAAGCCAATTAAAACGCTCGGACCGAGCGTTTTGATTGAACGAACATTTCTTGATCCTATGCCTTCCACAGAATATATAAATACAAACAAATACATTTAGACCACTTAACTTAATGATTGCTATCGGGATGTGAAGAGACTTTCAACCAGCATAACAAAAAATGTTTCTGAAGACAATCACCTATTGCACCTTTAAGTTATGAACTTAACACTCCGGAGTTGCTCCTGAGGGATTTTATGAGCCTTGGAGGTGTTTTGACATGTCCTGGCAATTGTGCTTATTTCCATAACTAATATTATTTTAATAGATAAGTCTGCGTCCAACAGCTCTCTACCTTGCTGCCACATCAAAATAAATAAAAATTTAAGTTTTTTAAAAACCAATTATGTGTCCATGTTTGAGAAGCTCTGTGACACTAATAAACACATTAATATGGCTGTCTGTTTTGTTCTGTCTTCACAGACTACGTGGCTGTAATCTCACTGATCAGTCCTGTGAAAGTTTGTCATCAGCTCTACAGTCCTCTGTCCTGAGAGAGTTGGACCTGAGTAACAATGACCTGATGGATTCAGGTGTGAAGCTGCTTTCTGATGGACTGAAGAGTCCAAACTGTCAGCTGGAGATACTGAGGTTTGATTTGAACATTTTTTATATATTTTTTTGCATTAACTTAATCATCAAAAATCACATTAAGTTTAATTAAAATATAACATTTATATTACTGTATTTTCTTGTTCAGATTTTCCATGTGTAAATTCACTGCTCAATCTTGTGAGAGTTTGTCATCAGTTCTACAATCGTCAGCCTCCTGTCTGAGAGAACTGGACCTGAGTAACAATGACCTGATGGATTCAGGTGTGAAGCTGCTTTCTGATGGACTAAAGAAAAACTGTAACCTGGAGAAACTGAGGTAAATTGTTTTCCATTAAATAATTAACATGCTACCACATTTTGTTTGAGAGTGAAGCTTGACACATATTTATTAACACACAAGAAAATCACATTTTTAGAGTGACTCATTTTGCAGTAAATGCTACTTCACACAAACTCCATTTCATGCAAGTGCTGAGAGTTATCCATATATTTTGCATTTTTAAATCATGCTATGGATAAACATAGATTTGAAAATGCAAAATGCACCAAACATCTTCCCAGACCTGTAATAGGAATTGTTATGAATCTGTTGAAGCAACAAGAAGCTTTAAGGTTTCCCAGGGTTTTACAAAATATTATAAATGAATTTATATTTTTTATACTGTATAAAATTAATAAAAGCTATTAAGACAGGCATAAATATTAGTATTTATTCGTCAACAAAATTAACACTTGATTAAATATATCACTCAAAAAAATTACATCTAATTATTATCCATAAGTTAAAAATTTTGGTCATTGCAAACAGAAGGGATGCTTGAACCAACCTGACCAGTCAAATGAATGAGAACTAATGCTAAGGATGTCCTGGTTATGAGTGTTTATTCATCACTAACATGTAAATGCCACTTATCTGAACATCAGCAGACATGAGCATTCAGCAAATAAACTCCTAATTGTTTGTGACCATATAAATTACCCTCTGGTTATGTGGCCATGCTACAACTGGAGTGTTAGTGAAGTCTGATTGCCAAACTAATGTGGACTGTTGCTGTCTGTGTTTGTAGGTTATCTGGCTGTATGGTTACAGAGGAAGGCTGTGGTTATGTGTCTTCAGCTCTGAGTTCAAACCCCTCACACCTGAGAGAGCTGGATCTGAGCTACAATATCCCAGGAGAATCAGGAGTCAAGCTGCTCTCTGAAAAACTGGAGGATCCAAAATACAGACTGGACAAACTCAAGTATGTTGAGCAGGAACAGTTTTTATGTTTTATTATTTTAACTCGACTGTGCCTTTATGTAGATCTACACAAGTGTAGAGGTTTCTATAGGACACAACAATATAGCAGATGCAAAGAACACTAACACCAAGATCAGTTTTAATTTCAACAAAACTTAATTAAGAAGCATTGGCTTCATGAGGGGGCACGGCCAAACCAACATAGAAGTTCGGCCTGGTGAGTGAAATCTTAGCTAAACTGCTCTAACAAAAACAAACCAACATAGTTTCATCTAATCCATCTAATTGGGTTGCTTACCTTACATTGAAATGTTGATTTCATTTGGGTTAAATGACAATATACAATCAACACACTACTTTCTACTTGTTTTTAATAGAGGTCGACCGATAGTGGATTTTTCCGATACCGATAACTAGGTTGGACCACACTGGCCGATACCGATTAATCAACCATTCGTTTTTAAACTGGATACTGATTGAAAACTAAAATAGTGCTTTACTATTTTTAAATAAACAGTACTGAACCATACTTTGTAAATGAATAAAAATATTAATATTAATTATTATATTGATAATTAACGTTCATTCATAGTTTATTAACTAATGTTAACAGAAGAAGCTTTAAAATGTAAAAATGAATGTTTTTTAATCACCAAATGGGCAAAAGTTTACTTCAAGTACAAACAATGTGGCATAGATGAGTTTGAAGTTCAGTGTTTAAAAAACAGAGCAAACAGAAAGAGAAAGCGCAATCTATATAATAGCTCTATAAATTAACCATACAGACTTTATTGGAGTCACAGAAAGATAAACATTTCACTGAAAATGCACAATACACAATTCATTATGTACATTAACAACGATTTGGGACATATATAATGTAATTTAATGGAAAGCTATGTGAATGGTGCTCTGTGGCACGGCAGGATTTTCTGTCGGCTGCAATTAAATCCACATCTGAAGTTTACCGCTCCGTGCAGCACGCAGCCTCACGTGTCAAAACAAACAACACGTGGTGTCAGTGAATTCTGCCTCTAGAGGATGCTCTCACTCTGTGTAATGGCAGCGGACCAGCAATGGACGCCACCCGGAGAACTATCAGCATGGATTTTTGCAGATAAACGATAGTTCCAGCAATCAATTATCGGTGCTGATTAATCGGCAAACGATACATTGGTCAACCTCTAGTTTTTAAAATCTCAAATACTTTAAAAAAGTGTATTTATATATATATATATATATATATATATATATATTTA
>NW_015548241.1:74276-90665 GCF_001515605.1 Sinocyclocheilus anshuiensis | reverse complement strand
GCCCCATTGTACCCTATATATATATATATATATATATATATATATATATATATATACATAAAGCCCCTCTTTTTTTGAACACAGACATGAAAATGCACTATCCGAACTTACATTGTTTTAATTCATGAATGCTTTGGAGGTTCATTGAAGGTTGGTCTCTTTTTAAAGCGGACATCGAATGCCCATTTTTCACAAGATGGTATGATTCTTTAGGGTGTTTATAAAATGTCTGCAACATACTTTGGTTAAAATTCTTCAATGGTCATCTAAAACAACACCTTTTTTACATAGTCAAAAACAGCTATGTTCGTAGCGACCCATTTCAGTGCACGTCTCTTTAAATGGTAATGAGCTACTGCTTACACCACCCTTCTCTTCTGTTTTTTGTGTATTCAGTGGCACATTAGAATCAAAATTAAAACTAATCCACTGCTACCTCAGTTGTTCTCATGTCAGGAGAAAATGGCTCTTATGTTCACTTTACATCCAACTACAAAACATGTACATTGCTTACGAGACATTGTTGTCGCTACAGCTGCTCGAGCACAGAGAAAATGGCTGACAGCATACAACTAGCTGAGGGCAGAAATATGCTAATACGGGACTGTCCGTCAGCAGTCGTTGGCAGGGTCAAAATCAAAATGGCTTGATATTTGAGACCGTTTCGGTTTTTTGGGATTAAAAAATTATGTGAATGGATTTTTAGCATTGTAGGGTGGTTGTGTTCACACACATTTATATGCAAACACCATGTAAAAGTGAATTTTGCATCTGATGTCCCCTTTAAAGAAGACACTCAGCAGATGATTGATAAAGTGAAATCATTAAAAAAAAAAAATAAAAAAAAAGTATGAGAAATGTATAGAAGTTTAGGTTTACTGTAATGTACTGTACCAAAATAAAAATTTATTGTACTGTAGAAAGTGTTAATATTACATAAAATATTTTAGAAAAGATTTTTCAAAAATTGCTATAAAATTAAAGCTGTATGTCTAAAGTTAGTTTCCAAATTTGAAGTCGATATAAAAAAAGTAGGTTCCTGTATGATTCTATTTAGGGTGTTATACCAAAAATAGCCACCGTGTAACACCCAAACTCCATTGAAATTTTTAGATGCATATTCCTGTCACAAAAGTAATATTAAAAAAGAAATGTATCACAAAATAACTAAAAACTATGAAATCTAGGGAGTGAGACCTTTCCAATTTTGTCAAGATTATAAAAAGTTTTGATTATAAAATATAATAATATATTTTGTAATATGACACTTGACACCACCCACTAAGGGGGAGGAGACCGCTAAAATATATTTAAGTAATGCGATATCTAATTTAAAAATGAATTTCACAGGATGAATTGTGTTTTTTAGCTTTTAAAATGATAATTAATGATGATTACTATAATATGTAATGGGGGAAAAGCCATGCATCCCACCGGTGGGACGGTGACAGATTAACATCACATTTAGTTGTCATTGTTATTTATACAATTAAACAGTTACAAACACATATACATTTTTTATAAGAAACTTCCTGAAGTATATAAATCATAGGAGTACACAGCCAAATAAATAAGTCAGTCACACCCATGCATTCACAAATATATGTGTGTGTGTGGGGGGTGGGGGGTGGAGAAAGGGTTCCAACATGGTGGTGCGTTGATCAGACTATACATGCTCCTACAGCATTCGTCAATTTCTTTCTTAAACAGCCTTAAACTGAACAAATACATATAAATAATTGTAAACAACATCATGACAAAATGACATCGCGTACAACAAAGAAAAAACACGGAAATCAAGATGACGCCAATGCTGAGTCTGCTAATCACCAAACTAGCATGACACAAGAGGCGAAAGAATCCAGCGCAAATACCGACAAAAATCAAGAGAGCAACATTATGAGTGCAATTGCAAGTATGAGAGAAGACATTTCAGTCAAATTTACAGGAATTCTTTCAGCCATACAGGAGGTTAAACAAGAAGTCAAGGAATTTTCAAACAGACTGTCTACAGCGGAACAACGTTATCAGGTGTCCGTACTGCAAAATACTGTAGACAATCTTCAGCAACAGGTGAAACTTCTGGAACTTAAATTGGAAGATCAGGTAAATCAAAGTCATCGCAATAATGTGCTTCTTGTCGGGTCTCCCTGAGGGTACGGATGGCAAAGATACGGTGGGATTCCTCGAGAGATGGGTACCTGAGGTATTGGGACAGGAGTCTTTTACCAACCCGATAGCTATCGAAAGAGCTAAAAAAAAAATACGCTAAAAATTTAACTAAATCCGCCAGCAGGTGGCGGCAAGTCACTAATTTTATCACTGAATCATTCATTCAATTGATTCGTTCGTTCAAACGGCTGAATCATTCAGGAATGAAGCAAGTAACTGTCTTTATGAACTGACATTTTATCACTGAATCATTCATTCAATTGATTCGTTCAAACGGCTGAATCATTCAGGAATGAAGCAAGTAACTGTCTTTATGAACTGATGGAAATCCGTCGTAGCGATGGAGCAACGCCAATACAAAGGTGTTGGAAAGGTCAAATTTATTCAGCTTTATTTTCTCCTAACTCTAGGGGGTTTATGATTTTAATGCACAAGTCAATTTCATTTCAAGTATCTAAGGTTTTACAGGACACAGCAGGACGTTACATAATAATTCAAGGTTCTATTCTGAGTGAAAACATTATTTTGGCAAATGTGTACGGACCTAATACATATTGTCCAAGTTTTTTTCTTTTTTTTTTTCTTTTACTGTCTTCTTTACCAGGAAAATTGCTAATTGCTGGAGACTTTAACTACACATTATCTCCTAGCCTTGATCGCTCAACAGGTTTAGACACAACACACATACAGTCTAGGAAAAAGATATGGGACTACATAAAAGAACTTTGAAAATAATTTGTGTGACCCATGGCAAAGGTTATACTACACTAACAACGAGGCTATCGGCGCCAACAAAATTTTTAATGTTCCTTAAAGTTTCTTATGCTCACCACATAGAGAATGTTAAAGGGTTAGTTCACCCAAAAATTAAAATTAGGCTGCGTACTCACTTTACTCACCCCTGAGGCATCCTAGGTGTATATGACTTTCTTGTTTCAGACAAATCCAGTCGGAGTTATATAAAAAATTGTCTTTGATCTTTCAAGCTCTATCATTTCAGTCAGCGGGTGTTGCACTGCTTCAGTCCAAAAGACCTGAAATAAAAAGTGCCCTTCCATAAAAAAAAGTGTCTCTCACGGCTCCGGGGGGTGAACAAAGGCCTTCTGTAGCGATTTGATGCGTTTTTGTAAGAAAAATATCCATATTCAAAACTTAATAATCACTTTAATGTAGCTTGCGCTCACTGTTGTAAACAGAAGCAGTTCCGGGGAATGACGTATGAGGTCGGCTTTGCCCGACAAACAAAGCTTTTTATATTCAAAACGTAATAATCACTTGAATCTAGCTTGCGCTCACTGTTGTAAACAGAAGCAGTTCCGGGGAATGACGTATGAGGTCGGCTTTGCCCGACAAACAAAGCTTTTTTTCTCTCTCATGTGCTTCTTGTCGGGTCTCCCTGAGGGTACGGATGGCAAAGATACGGTGGGATTCCTCGAGAGATGGGTACCTGAGGTATTGGGACAGGAGTCTTTTACCAACCCGATAGCTATCGAAAGAGCTAAAAAAAAAATACGCTAAAAATTTAACTAAATCCGCCAGCAGGTGGCGGCAAGTCACTAATTTTATCACTGAATCATTCATTCAATTGATTCGTTCGTTCAAACGGCTGAATCATTCAGGAATGAAGCAAGTAACTGTCTTTATGAACTGACGGAAATCCGTCGTAGCGATGGAGCAACGCCAATACAAAGGTGTTGGAAAGGTCAAATTTATTCAGCTTTATTTTCTCCTAACTCTAGGGGGTTTATGATTTTAATGCACAAGTCAATTTCATTTCAAGTATCTAAGGTTTTACAGGACACAGCAGGACGTTACATAATAATTCAAGGTTCTATTCTGAGTGAAAACATTATTTTGGCAAATGTGTACGGACCTAATACATATTGTCCAAGTTTTTTTCTTTTTTTTTTTCTTTTACTGTCTTCTTTACCAGGAAAATTGCTAATTGCTGGAGACTTTAACTACACATTATCTCCTAGCCTTGATCGCTCAACAGGTTTAGACACAACACACATACAGTCTAGGAAAAAGATATGGGACTACATAAAAGAACTTTGAAAATAATTTGTGTGACCCATGGCAAAGGTTATACTACACTAACAACGAGGCTATCGGCGCCAACAAAATTTTTAATGTTCCTTAAAGTTTCTTATGCTCACCACATAGAGAATGTTAAAGGGTTAGTTCACCCAAAAATTAAAATTAGGCTGCGTACTCACTTTACTCACCCCTGAGGCATCCTAGGTGTATATGACTTTCTTGTTTCAGACAAATCCAGTCGGAGTTATATAAAAAATTGTCTTTGATCTTTCAAGCTCTATCATTTCAGTCAGCGGGTGTTGCACTGCTTCAGTCCAAAAGACCTGAAATAAAAAGTGCCCTTCCATAAAAAAAAGTGTCTCTCACGGCTCCGGGGGGTGAACAAAGGCCTTCTGTAGCGATTTGATGCGTTTTTGTAAGAAAAATATCCATATTCAAAACTTAATAATCACTTTAATGTAGCTTGCGCTCACTGTTGTAAACAGTAGCAGTTCCGGGGAATGACGTATGAGGTCGGCTTTGCCCGACAAACAAAGCTTTTTTTCTCTCTCAGGGCTTTATCTTTATATGCGGAAATAGTAGTTTAAACAACAGACCACGAGGATTCACACACCGTCGCATCAAGCGCATCTGTGAATGTAGAAAAACAGAAATTAAGTAGGCTATATAAAAGGAATAAAATAAACAGGATTACGCAAAACATATTTCTCTTAAAATAATTAACAGATTAACAAAAGAAAAAAACTGTACAAGTATATGCTACGCTCATATCTGTGACACTTTCAATGCATTTTATTTGTTTTCTTTTGTATATCTTTATTTTATTAAATCCAACTGATCCCAGTGCTGTTTAGTTTCGCTTTAAATAAACTCATTTTAGCTTGACGTTTGTATGCTGTTTATAATGAAAGCCACTATAACCTAATTTGTTTTATTTTATAATTTAACATATCATTTTATAGCTACTTCTTTTTCATTCTGGTTCTGTAATAACATTAGCCTAAATTTAAAGGATTTGTTGTGGAATGAGGGGAACTTAATAGGCTATATAATGTTTTTGATATATTTACCAGTATTTAATATTCATATAAACTAATGTAATTGTTTGCAGTTATGAGGTTAACGGGGGGTTTTGGAGTAAGATCAATTTCTCTTTCATTAAATTACTTCCTCTTTTTTTGGGTTACGTTTCTCCGTGTCGTAAACTAAAGGGCGAGGCTTCTAATCCGGGTTGTTTATAGGGGAGTGATATTCAAATGATGATTGTTTTCAGCTGCCACATTTATCAATGTACGATCATTCGCATGACGGGATTGGCAGCATACCAATGTTTCATGAATTGTACATGGACTCTGTCTAAAGTTGATTTGTGCGCTTGGACCAGTGCACGTTTCTACGTTAGATCGATAAATGAGGCCCATTCAGTAAAATCCTACTGTCATTATTTTCTCCTGTAAATTCTTTATCATTATATTATATCAATATATATCTATATTTCTTTGGGTTATTTATAATTTACTTGCATTTGACGCAGGTGTTCATTTCATGGCCTGGTTTTTAAACTCGAACACGCATCTCATTGCTGGAGTTTCTTTAAGCTCTTTCATTAATGCAAATCTCAGTGCTTTAGACCACTTCAGTCTCTGAACTATATTGTAGCATGTTTATCACTTTGCCATCATGTTTAGCATATTGCTAGTATGTTAAAAACATACATGTTGTTTTATCTCATTATTTCTTGTTTGTCAATCATTGAAAGCCAAAATCAAAAGTAAAAATATAATATGATTTTGTTTGTTTACTGATTGAATGTGACTTTGTGTGTGTTTTATAGTGTGGATAATAAAGGAGAATCCTGGATTACAGCAGGACTACACAAATGTACGTCTATAACACACACACACAACCCTTCAGTGACTGGTTGTGTTATAAACGTCTCTCTTCTTGTGTTCAGATGCCTGTTTTCTCACACTGGATCCAAACACAGCAAACAATGAACTCATTCTGTCTGAGGAGAACAGAAAGGTGACATATGTGGAAAAAGATCAGTCATATCCTGATAATCCTGAGAGATTTGATGTGTATCAGATTCTGTGTAGAGAGAGTCTGTCTGGACGCTGTTACTGGGAGGCTGAATGGAGTGGAGTTGAGGCTGTTATATCAGTGACATATAAAGGAATCGTCAGGAAGGGAAGGAGTCGTGACTGTATGTTTGGACGCAATAACATCTCCTGGAGCCTGTTGTGCACTGAAGCCAAGTTCACTGCCCGTCATAATAACAATTCAACGGACATCTCTACTCTTTCACGCTCCTCTAATAGAGTAGGAGTGTATGTGAATGTGTCGGCCGGCACTCTGTCCTTCTACAGTGTCTCTGACACACACAAACTCACACACATACACACATTCAACAACACATTCACTGAACCTCTCTATGGTGGATTTGGGGTTTATTATGTGAACTCCTCAGTGTCTCTGTGTGACATAAACAGCCTCTATTAAGAGCCTGTTATTCGAAGCATGAGAGATACACACATAACCTGATTAACTATCACATAAATACAACTCTAAAATATTTGTTTCTTTTATGGTTGGTGTCTCTCTGACACACACACACAGAAGGTGTAAGTTGTAATGGAATTCTCTAATACTGTTAATACGTTAATACATTTTATGTGAGCAAATTAGAATAGAAAAGGTGCTGGTGTGTGACAGGAGGGCCTTCATCCAAGGATTAATATGATGAGTAAGTCTACGAATTAAGTCTAAGAATGTGGTTACATGACCACCACCATTGAAATACCATCTTTGGCCTAGAGGTAACTTTCTGAGAGATAACATTCTGACGGGTGCGCTATAAAAGAAGAAGGATGCCCTCCCTTCACTGTCACACTCTGCAGCCACTCTGAGTGGCTGTATGACTGCTGGCCTTTTCTTGCAAGAAAATAAACAATTTTTAAAGACAATTGGACATGTTTGTCTCTTATTCAGTGATATAATTTTTATTTGCCACAACAATTTGGTGTCAGAAGTGGGATTCCATGAATGTGCCTCTTGGACCCGAGAGTGGACGGTGACTGATCACCCTGGACTGAGTAGTTCCAGCCCTACCTCGCAAACTTGAGAGAGAGGGGCCGACCGCCAGGGTCCAGGAAAACACAACTGGAATCATCAAAAGAACTCTAGTGGCATCTTTCATCAATTTCTCTGGTAAGAGACAAATATGTATTGATATTAAAGAAAAAAAGAGAGTGAACTATGCGGGCTGACTGAAATCTGTGGCAAAGAGTAGTGAGTTTGGGAAACTCAAGGTTGGGGACCAACTACTCGAGGTCAAGGACCAAAAATGAACTGGGTGTGGACTGGAGGGTCAGTCCTAGAGCTCTTCCTGAACAATTTTAGGTGAAAAATCGGATCTATTGGAGATGTTTAGCCCGGCTCCCAGATAACAAATATGTACCTGTGTATAATATTTTGCTTGCTAATACTGAAGGGACTTTCCCCACAAAAACAGCCTTGGCATTAATTTCTACTGGTCAAGAAGAGTGAGTATTTATGTGAAACTCTGACGAAGAGCATAAGTGTAATATATAATGCTTGATTGGTTCTGTTTCTATTCTGTTTTTTTTATCAATATATGATAGGGGAGGGTGGGAGTGTAATGGAATTCTTTAATATTGTTAATACTTTAATACATTGTACGTAAGCATATTTGAATAGGACATGTGCTGGTGTGAGACAGGAGGGCCTTCATCCAAGGATTAATTTGATGAGTAAGTCTAAGAATGTGGTTACATGATCACCATTGAAATACCATATTTGGCCTAGAGGTAACATTCTGAGAGATAACATTCTGACGGATGCGCTATAAAAGAGGAAGGATGCCCTCCCTTCACTGTCACACTCTCCAGCCACTCTGAGTGGCTGTATGACTGCTGGCCTTTTCTTGCAAGAAAATAAACCATCTTTAAAGAAAATTGGACATGTTTGTCTCTTATTCAGTGATATCAATTTTATTTGCCACAACAAAGTTCTTCTTAACAGCCATTAAAGTGCACCTATTATGCCATTTTGAATATTGCCTTTCATGCAGTGTGTAATGTAGCTATATGTAAATGGAAACCATCTGCAAAGTTGGAAAGCTGAAAGTGCACGATATATAAAGTTGTTGTCTCCCAAAAGAAAGAATTGACTCTGAACAACCTAAATGAGTTGTCAGTCATTCAAATCCCACTTCTGTTACGGCTACATGTCACAGGGTAATGTATTTGCATAATGTGCAAACAACTTGGATTAGGGTTAGGGTTAGCTTGTTCGTGTGGTTAACATCACATGTAGAAGACATTGTGTCCTATGCTGTGAAAGTAAATTCATTTTATTTTCACTTCAGAAAGATGAGGCTGCAAAAAATCTGTGGTTAAAATTCTTTTTTTTTTTTAGTTCATTCATATTAGGAACCTTAAAAATGGCATAATAGGGGCAATTTAAACTGTATTTGCATTATATATATATATATATCCTAACAAACCATACATAATTAAAAAAAAGCTTATTTATTCAGCTTTCAAATTATGCATAAATCTCAATTTCAAAAAATTGACCCTTATGACTGGTTTTGTGGTCCAGGGTCACATTTGTTATTACAGACAAACAGCTTGTCTCTCAGTCACTAGCTAGTTTTCATCAAAGGCAAAAGTCCTTGTGCATCAGTGCTGATAGCTTTGTGGGCAGCACATTGACATATGGCGTAGTTGCACTTCGGGTGTCCCGAGTTTGAATCACGCCTCGTGGACCTTTCCCGATCCCACCCCCCTCCTCTGACCAACTCGCTTCATGTCATATCTCCACTGTCCTATCATGGAAAATAAATACAAAAACGCCAAAAAAAGTCCTTGCGGCGTGAGTCGAGACAGATTTTGATTTTAGCTTTCCTTAGTTGGTTGTTTGTACGTCACTGATTGGAATAATTCTCAACAGCAATGGGCAGACTAACCTTGTTAAAAATTCAAACATGATGTCATGCATTGGTGCAAATGAAGTCTTAAGTGCTAATTTTTACCCATTGCTCACTAATCTTTCCCTGTGCTATGGGTTCTCCTACACCAAACCTTCTGAGCTCAATATTCAGCCACTTCTGACCTGTCAGTCTTGCATTAATATAGTTGATTCTGATCAGTGGGTTCAGATTGAGCCGTCGACCCATACACATGAAGGCATGTCGAAGTTTAGGGTCAGCACTGTCCCAGGCTGCTACGAGTGTATCAGGACCAGAATGCGATGGGTCTGTGACTGTGAGGTCACCTTTCAGTATCATGTCGTAGACGGTCGGTTCCTCAACACAGAGCTGGAGCGTCTGCAGTGTAACCGAATCGGTCCAGTGATTGACGTGACGGTGATCTCAGGGAAACTGGAAGAAGTTCATCTGCCCCATTATGTCTGTTTAGGACATTCTGACCCCTCTCTCAAGGATGCTGTGAAAGTCCTCAGTGTAAAAGATGAGGGAATATATGTAGAGCCTGTGCAGCTGACCCGATTTCATGCTAAAATTGTCCAACCATCATTCTCTCTTAAAACTTTAATTATAAGTTGGATAATGCAGTGGGATGAACACTGCGATCTTCTTCTGTACATGTGTTCTAAAGATCCTCTCATTTTACATGTCTACTTCTTTTCCATTTGATGATCATTTTAAAGAAGTTGTGGAGAAAGAAGAAAAATCAAGCCTTCCAATCATGCATTTTGGTGCTTCTGTCCATTCCAAAGAAGGGATCACATTTAGATGAGAAATTTCTTCAATGTCAAGATGTATCTGGAGAATGATCTTAAGATGGCTCTTGTCACAGATGAGGATCAAAACATTGTCTGGACTGCAACAGTTGAGAAAGATGAACTTGGTCAGATAAATCCAAAGAAAGATGAGCTGCGTCTGCTTCTGAATAGTGATGAGGATAAAGCAGCATTTTTTTGATAACCATTCAGAGGTTTACAAATGTTAAGATCGTTGCAGATCAACTGCTTCAGCAGCAAATAATTCAGAAGGAACAATATTCACAAACCACACATGATACTTTAACCAGTGTGGACAGCATGAGAAAGATCTGTGACATTATATTTAAGCATAGTGTCATGCGACAGCTAAATTAATCTTAATTGTTCAAGATACTTAATGACCTCAGAACATCCGTCTGATTCTTGTGAAGGAAATATTTACAAATTAATAATTTTAATCAATAAAGCATAACTAACATTTCCCTTTCTTGCAGGCTTGACATTTGCATGCTTTTAGAGAACAAAATGTTCCCTAGTTAGTGTGTTGTAATGATGATGCATATGGACAGGACGAGATGGCTTTTTGTTAAAAACCATAGGAACTCATGGCTTAGGGAACAAGACATCAGGGTCAGATGTGCCTCATATTTGTTGTATGATATTGTCCTTCAGAAAAGCATTTTTTTTATGTCAAATGTGGCTAGTGAACTAAAAATATATAAAACCACGCAAGTACTACACTGAAAAAAAATAACTTGTAAGATTTACTTAACATTAAATTACTTAATAACATTCACAGTATAGTAAAGTCTTTTTTTTTTTAAGTGCATTAAGTGAAATTTCACTGGGACTGGAACAACTGCATGTTACCAGGGACTGGAACCCTTGTTTTAAACTAAATTTCATAAAAAATAAAATAAATAAAAAAAACAAAAATATATATGCATTTAACGCACTGTACACCGCATTTGTTTGGACAACATAAAACATAAAATATAGCAAACAATACTTACAAACAACAAGATGTTTTAACTTGTCAGTATTGACAAAACTGCAAACACAATTATGGAATGGTCCTTCTTAGAACATAGTATTTAAACCTAACAGCCCTCTGAAACAGTGAAGTTGCAACATTCAAACCAGCACTCTGAACTAGTGCATTTAAAAGTATGCCATTAAAACCTTAATGCATTAAAACATTTTAATGCATAAATGTTACTGCTACAGCATTAAAGATGATAACTTCATCTTTAAAGTTTGAACTTTTGGGGACAGCTTAATCCCATCAAGTTCTAAAAGAACGTTCTGAAACACCTCGAATGCGTAGCGCAGTGCTCGAGGGTATGCAAGGTTAAGGGCATAGATCAGTCCCATAAGCAGCGTGCATGCCTTGGCGGTATTGCCGCATCCTTGCAACATTTCCTTCCCTTCTAGAAGAATGGATACATCTACTGGTTCTTCCCCTTCAGCACCATGGACAATGAGGAGTTTTAGTATGTGCAGACTGGCATCACTCCAGCTATCTTCCTGCATACAACATACCAGGGGGACAAAAAAAAGATAATTATTTTGAGAAACAGAGAATTGCTTTGTTCAGCTGTGATAATGAAGTCACTTCAGAAGATTAAACACATTCCTACTAAAAATTACCATCATTTAATATAGTTCAAATTATGTTAAACATGAGTTAAATTAATTTAACAGTAATATGTTGCATCAGAAATACATTTGTATAACATGGCATGAGATGGCTACACTCCACAGATTGTTTCCTCTGAATAAATGTTGCCTCAAAGCCATAAAATTGCCTCTGCACCTTTACAGTGTCAGGAAATCCAACGATTTTGTAGCAGAGTACAGTGTTTGTAATTAAAAGGGTTGGTTCACCCAAAAATGTTAATTCTGTCATTAATCAATCACCCTCATGTCGTTCCAAACCTCTAAGACATTCGGTCATCTTTGGAAAACAAATTAAGTTATTTTTAAGGAAATCCGAGCGCTTTCTTTCCCTTCATAGTCTACACAACTAGCAGTTTCAAGGCCCAAAAAGTTCTTAAAGATATGATTAAAGTAATCCACATGACTCCAGTGGTTTAACCTCAATTTTATGAAGTGATGCAAGTGCTTTGTTTGCACAAAAAAAAAAAAAGTACCACTCTATTTACACAATATGAATCTCCAACATGTTCACACAACAATGTCTGCTCTCGTGTAAAAAACATGCATGCATCATGGTGCTCTTGTGAACGTGGCTGCAAGATTAACAATTAACAAATAAAGTTGTTGTTTTTTTTGGTGCAAATGCAAGGTTAAGGGCATAGATCAGTCCCATAAGCAGCGTGCATGCCTTGGCGGTATTGCCGCATCCTTGCAACATTTCCTTCCCTTCTAGAAGAATGGATACATCTACTGGTTCTTCCCCTTCAGCACCATGGACAATGAGGAGTTTTAGTATGTGCAGACTGGCATCACTCCAGCTATCTTCCTGCATACAACATACCAGGGGGACAAAAAAAAGATAATTATTTTGAGAAACAGAGAATTGCTTTGTTCAGCTGTGATAATGAAGTCACTTCAGAAGATTAAACACATTCCTACTAAAAATTACCATCATTTAATATAGTTCAAATTATGTTAAACATGAGTTAAATTAATTTAACAGTAATATGTTGCATCAGAAATACATTTGTATAACATGGCATGAGATGGCTACACTCCACAGATTGTTTCCTCTGAATAAATGTTGCCTCAAAGCCATAAAATTGCCTCTGCACCTTTACAGTGTCAGGAAATCCAACGATTTTGTAGCAGAGTACAGTGTTTGTAATTAAAAGGGTTGGTTCACCCAAAAATTTTAATTCTGTCATTAATCAATCACCCTCATGTCGTTCCAAACCTCTAAGACATTCGGTCATCTTTGGAAAACAAATTAAGTTATTTTTAAGGAAATCCGAGCGCTTTCTTTCCCTTCATAGTCTACACAACTAGCAGTTTCAAGGCCCAAAAAGTTCTTAAAGATATGATTAAAGTAATCCACATGACTCCAGTGGTTTAACCTCAATTTTATGAAGTCATGCAAGTGCTTTGTTTGCACAAAAAAAAAAAAAAGAATCTCCAACGTGTGTTCACACAACAATGTCTGATCTCGCGTAAAAAACATGCATGCATCATGGTGCTCTTGTGAACGTGGCTTGGAGATTAACAATTTGTTAATAATGTGGTAAGGTTTTTTTTGGTGCAAAAATAGCTCTCGCATTGCTTTATAAAACTGAGGTTAAACCTCTGGAGTCATGTGGGTTACTTTTTTGATGTCTTTACAAACTTTCTAGGCCTCGAAAGTGCCAGCGGTGTAGACTCTCTATGGAGGGAGAGAAAGCTCTGGGATTTCATCAACAATATCTTCATTTGTGTTCAAAAAATAAACAAATGTTTTAGCGGTTTGGAATGACACGAGGGTGATTAATTCATTACAGAATTTTCTTTTGGGGTAAACTAACCCTTTAATTTGATTAACTGACAGATGCACACTTAGTTTATTATTCCAGATGATATATCAACTTTAGACTGTTGCAATGTTTTCTTTAGGCCATCACTGAGCAGAAATATCCACCCCTTCATCTACCTCCCCTCTTTTACTTTAGGGTTAACTTGCACTGTAAATGGTAAAACATTTTAAACTATCATTTAGAAAAAAAACGTGCTTTACCAAGCAATCTTCAAAGAGATCCTCTTCTTTCTCACCAAGGTAGATGCTAGATAACAGATTCACGTCTCATCTCAATGCTTTGTTCCTGTGAAAATAAATATTTATATTGTATCATTACATAACCTATTATTCATACACATTGAACTCTATAAAATGAAGTGAGAACACAAAAGCATGCACGTGCAAGGAGCAGTGATTTGAGCACTAAAAGCAAGAACCATGTGTGGAAAAAGATGGAGCATGCAGTGTCATAGGATGACTCTACTTCTTTTTCCTGTCTGCTTTGCAGTTTGGCCAAAATAGAACTGCTGCCAACACAGTATTAACATCTGTACAGATTCTTAACAGCTGAAAGGAAACTTTCAGAAATTGCAAAACCTTTTGACGCTACTGCTATTTCCACCATGCAATACCGTAACACACCTTACTCAGTTTGTCCAGAAATGGTCTCAGCTTGGACCCCACAACACCTCCCTTAGCCTTCATCAGGGCAATACATTTTGGTGTGTAGTTGTCAAGTTTGAACATGAAGCTCTGCTCCAGGGAAATTTAAGTTATTCTTCTGAACTCCTCCTTGATCTAAATTGACAGAAGATTCAAGAGTACAACAGCAGGACCTGGGTTAAATCAGTCTGATGCAGAGAGCGAGGGTATAAGGCCTTTAAATCCTGTAGATATTAATAGTGGAATGAATAATCTAGCACTTTCTTTTGTAATGAACAGCTAAAAAAAAAAAACACTAATTTGGAATCCAAATTTAACTTTGACAGAAGTACATTTAAAGTTACATTTTTTGTTCATGTGCTCAATCAGTAACTGTAATTAATGATATATATTATTAATTCAGATTACTGTTACTTCACCTACCTCAGCTTCACAAAATAAAGCAGGCCATCTTTTTTTGAAGTCTTCAGCAGCTGGACTGCCACTCACAACCTCAAGCCTTCGATAGGAGAATGTTTTGGCCATTTTTTTCTCGAATCACCTTGGTGTTGTTTTTCTTCTGTACTTCATTAAGAAGCACCTGTCTTTTTATTTCCAGACTGTCGTTACTTTCTCCACTTGGATTTGGAGGGAGATAGTTCACCTCTGCTTTTTTTGGTCTTTTGCAGTTTTGGGCAGGAAATCTCTCTCCAGGGGCCTTTTTTTTCCCAAGGAGTTGATATGAAGTTCAGGAAGAGGTACTGCACATTTTTTCATTTTAGTGCGGTAATTTGCCATCTTGTATTTAAGATGTCGCTGCCACCCATACATGGCTGAAAATGATGTTCCAGGCTCTTGTAGGCATGGATGCTTCTTTATCAGAGCTTCTACAACTGCCTGAATATGAAGACCAGTGGGATAGGCAGTGTAGTGGAATATCGCTTCTGCAAGCTTCTCAAGTATGTCAGATGTCATGCTTGGATTCTGAAGGAGTGTGCCATCCCTTTCATAAGCCTTGTTTCCTTCTTGAAGGGCCATTTCGACATGACATGAAAAGGTGGGTATCACAAAATTAGTTGGCCAAGATTCCGATCGATGCTCTGAGGGCTGTGATAAAATGATGGTGTCAGATGAACTAAGTGAGGAACTCTCATCCCGGATAGATTGATTCATTGGAACTGGAGAGGAGGAAGCAGCAGGCTCAATGATGGGAGTCAATGTGAGAACAATAGACGGTTGAGTTTTAACTAGTTTGATTGTGTCTTTGTCCTTAATCACATCTGTTGATGTCAGAGTAAAGAATTCATTATCAAAATCTTTGTCCATGTACATGACCATATAGCTCCCTAGGAGTTGAAAATGATCCTGTGCTGCTGCCAGAAGTTCATCTACGGTGCTAGGGATTCCATCTGGAAGGGTTAACTTGTGAACTTTGGTTTCTTCGATGATAACACGTAGTTGAGTAGGGGAAGACATCATCACAGCCTTGGATAAGCACAACTGTAAGAGAAAACCAAAAACATATTAATACTCAATAAGACAAGATAAAATATTTGTAATTGTTTTTAAAAACATGAAAACAGTACTGCAATATAAGGTGCATGTATATTAAGGCATGCTATAAAGTACACAATAAATATTTAAGACAAGTTCAAATCTTGAATAAATGCACAAATAATTCCTGATGTTACACAAGTCGGTTTTGAATTATTTAAGAATTTACATAAGTTGTACTTTACCTAGTTTGACAAACAGATGTAGTGTTTCAGAGAAACCATTCGAGTACCTTCCAATGCATAGGAAGTAGGGCTGTGCGATTAATCGAAATCGAATCGAAATCGCGATTTGAGACGTTGCGATTTCCTAATCGCAAAGCCTGCGATATGGACGCGATATTACTCTGTTCCAGAGCATATGCATGACTGCCAGCCTTGAGTTGCAGTCTTACTAACCAATAGAGTGAGCGCACCTCCGTTCTCCCCAATCAGCACTGCGCTAGCCAACTGTAAACACCCACCATTAAAAAAAAAAAAACCTCGGAAAGCGGGACGGGAGAGAGACAGAGTGGGATTATGGCGTCTACTGGGTCAGATCGATAGTTAGGCAAATTAAAACTAAAGAAAAACGTATGCAACTTAAGCTTCGACATGACAAACAACGAACAAAAAAGGTAATATGCAAGAGCTGCGTCACAGCGCATATCAAAAGCTCCCTTATCGGTTCTGTTTTCAGTACTGGAGAATAAAAGATACATTCTTAGATGTTTTTGTTAGTACGTG
>NW_015548241.1:52795-72521 GCF_001515605.1 Sinocyclocheilus anshuiensis | reverse complement strand
AAGTAGTTATACCATTATAATCTTGCCTGCTGAAGAAAAAAACAATAGAACCCCTCCCAAAACACAATAAAAAATGTAATGGATTTCAGGGTTATAATGGGAATTGTATTGGTTTTAATGTAAACTATAATGGTGTCTATTTGATGGATTCTATTGGTGGGATGTAATCTGGCAGATGGCAACCAATGGAACAACAGTAATTCCTATTGGAATAATGCCCAAAACAAAAAGGAATTTTGTAATGGTTTAATGGAAACTATAAGAATTTCTGTGATGGTTTCTATTGTTTTTTTCAGCAGGGTAATGATACCCATATTGTGCTGCACATTATTGACAATATTGAGCTGAAGCTTGACTTCGCAAATTTAAAATCGCAATTTGATATTTCCCCCAAATCGCACAGCCCTAATAGGAAGCCAGTGGGTACATGTCAGTGAGTTGTGACTGCGCAATGACTTTGATTGTGCCCGTTGACTCCAACTTGAAACATCTAAAATGCTCACAGTACCATGCACTTTGCAGTTTGCAGACTAAGCTGTCATGAACAACAATGATTTGTAGTATTTCAGCAAAGTCAGGCAAGCCACCAGTGGAGCCATACACCAACAACATACCAATAACATAACTGGTGCCTTGAAATTCCGCCGTGTTAGCCAAATGAACAATGGTCTCTGCAGGAAATTCCAGTGAAAAAAATTATTGTATGTTCTCGTTTACAACCTCTAATGGAACTCTTGACAACTTTGACACAGAGACAGCAGGTTTTTTTTATTTTTATCTCTGAAGCCCCGAGATAGTATGCAATCATGGACTGGTGTTTTTTGGCCATAGACTTCAAAATGTTGCGGAAACAGCTAGTTTGTCTCACAATCTTCTTGAAGAAGCTGTGCTTAGCTTCAAACCTCATCGTCCATAAGGACACCAGTGGACCGAATTCTTTAATGAGCTGTGGGTAATGCTCTAAAAAATGGTGTTTTGGAATCAACTTCCCTTCTCCTAAAAGACTGCAAAATCTATGTCTGTGCTCAGTAATCAGGCTATCAAGGTGACCAATGCTTTCATCTGTGTGGTTATGTGACATAACTAATGGCGCTTTTCCACTGCGTGGTACGACTCAGCTCGGCACGGCACAGTACGGTTCGGTTCGACACGGCACGGTTTGCGTTTCCACTGCAGTTCAGTACCGCTTTAGAGTGGGCGGGATTATTCACATGTCGTTATAGTTGCGCCGCCTCTACTACCACGACTCCTAAAAAAAACTTTTTCATTCCACGTCGCCCCATCAAGCTCTCGCTGGATCGCTCCTCTGCTATCAACGAGAGGAACGTCTGTTCTTCCGCAACAGACAACAAAACTTTTTGGTTGTTAAAAAAAGGTGCGCTCGTTCAAAACAGTTGCGTTCGATGCTTCGCTGGCTGTGCTGATTTAAATCTAGCGGTTCTTTTGTGTTTGTGTCGCAAGTTCAGTGACGCAGGTAGAGACGATTATCTCCAGCCAATCCGTGATCAGCAGAGTTTACACGTCACGTTTTGGTAACGGAACGGTTCACTTGGAACCCCAACCGAGGTGGTACTAAAAAAAGTACCAGGTACCAGGTACTGTACCCAGTGGAAAACCCCCCAAAAGTGAACCGTACCGAGCCATACCGTGCCGTACCATGCAGTGGAAAAGCGTCATTAGTCAACAACATCTTTGAGGGTCATCAACATCTGCCATGCCTCTCGTAAGTGGAAGTAGCCTCAATAAGCACCCATTTTCGTGTGCATTACCACCAATGGTTTTACGAGAGGCAAATGTTGATGGTATACCTTGAGGACAATTTGTCCTGTTTTTCCACTTATATGGGAAATGCTTGATGATTCTGTTGAGCTCTTCAAGAGAGAAAAGCCTCTTCTTTATCAAGATATCTAAACACAATGCCAATTCTACAGGTACAATACCCTCAAGTTAATCGTGCAGTATATCAGGTGGGTAACCTGTTGTCACATGAAAATAATTAAATCTTTGAGTAACTGCACATTGCCTTTTAACTCCATGGCTATGGATGTCACTAGCCAACGCTACTTCAACATCCAACTGGTGTTGCTCCTTTGTTCTACCAGGGAATGATCCTGTCCTCACTTCAACTTCCTGAAATTGGGATCGCTCTCCAATACAAAATCTGCAATTGTAAGACCCACTAAAACTTTCAAGAAACCCATCGAGTGAGTGAGCCCCAAGGTTATCTGCAATCACAGAAAATACTGTGCCTTTTATGATTTTTCCCAAACACGGCACAAAAATGCCATCCTCTTCAAAGCTTTTCAAATCACTTAATAATGGCTCAAGCACTCTGGAATAGCCACATTTCTGAACATCAGCTGCCTTGCACAAAACGGCCAAGTAAATTGATGATAGTGTAGACCTTAATGCAGATGGAATATCAGCCAACACCCAGTAGACACCTGTTACCTTGTGCTTCTTGCGGGAGGTTCCTAAAGGGTTACATATTTCAAAGTCGTCACAGTAGAAGTGAAAGTCTTGCCTGCTCTCTAGATAGAAATTTGTTATTCTTGAAGTGGGAACCATCATGAAAACTACTGTACTGACATGAAGAACCACAGTGCCTTGCACTCTTCAAAACCTTTTCCTGAATGTCACTATTTTTAAGAATTTCTGACAAGGACTGCAAAATTAGTACACATTGGAACATCCTTCCCTCTTCTGCATCAAGTATATACTCCGATGGTTCAACAACAGAGAAATGTTCCGTTATGTACTTAATTCTCTGGTACGCTGTGCCAAGGGGACCTTCTTCACTTAAGGCTGCATTGAGAGGATTTAACTGGCAAATGCTACTTACCAAATCTGTGATCACCAATTCTTCAACAGAGCAGTTATGGGATTTTAATGTGTTAAGGACAATGTTTCTGATAACAGGTGCAGATGCTGCACCCACAATAAACTGAAGCTCCTCTACAATGACATCAATACATCTACTAGGCACATTAAAGATGCAGTCCAATTTCAGTAGTAAAGAACTAAGATGATCAACAATGACTTGAACTAAATCTTCACTCTCTTGGACAAGCGTTTCATCAGAAGTAACTGTATTGTCATCTACCAACGAATTACTATTTTCTGTTGCCTGACTTGAATATGTCTGCAATACATTAGGTGTAAAATCTTCAAGGCAGTGACAATTGTGCTTTCTACTTCGATGTGAAGTGAAAGTTGAATATATATTACTGCTGAAGTCGCAGTATTTAAAAACATTCTTTTTTGGGGGGATTGCTAAGTGCTGATATTTAGGTTTTATCAAAATAGTACAACATGAAACCACTGAGCCCACTGTGTCCACTGAGCTATGTCAAGCTCATTGAATAGGTTGGAAATTGACATCTGCTGAGTTCTGAACCTACTATCTGGGGCCCTTACAACAGGTTGTAAATGGAACGCACCAAGTGTCATGCCAAAATTACACTGTCTACTATATTACTATATAGATCCCATATAATATAAATATTCTTTGACCATCATCTAGAATTGCTTCTGCTACTTTTAAGGCAGTGGTTCTCAACCCCACCTATCCATTATCCATGTCCCTTACGGTCCCTTTTTTTCCTTTTACCTTAATTTCTCTGTTTCGGACACCTGATGGGAGTTTAGGTTTCTTGCCACCAACTAAATTGGTCTGAACAATGACACTATAGTCGTCTGCTTTATAGCTGAATCCAGTTTGTTCAGAATTCATGAAATTTCAACATTGACACTGTTATTGAACTGAAACAGACCTAAATAACAACACTACTCTCTTCAGTAGAACTACTTATCGCTGAATTGAACTTCGCAGTTATTGAACTGACCTGAACCAACACTGCACTGACTGGAACTGAATAATGACACTGTTGTCTTGCTACAACTGCTTTATAGTTGTTAACTGTCTATAATATAGTTCATAATTGACTAATCCTTGAGGTTTGCTATAAAAAAATGCTATAAAAAGTGTTATTTTTAGGTCCTAATTTTCTAGTTTTAAACAAATTCTCAATAGTTTGAGATTTGCCATTCAAACTTTAATTAGATAACAAGAAGAAAATAGCAGAAGGACTTATCTTAAATATGTTGTTTAGCAATATTAGTGTCGACAGCATTCAGCATTCAGAAAGTTCGACAGCATTCAGAAAAGGTCATTAAATGAAGAAATGGCACAAAATGATGGTTAGAAATGACTGAATTGTACAAAATGTTTTTTTTATTGCAAGTACAGCTGTTATGATAGAAATATTACTAGAGTAAAAAAATGTGAACAGTGATCACCTCTTAAATGCTCATCATATAAACCTCAACAATGGTGACAATCAAAAGTAAGAGACGAAGAAGATGAAGCAGAGGGCAGAAAGAAAGGCACAGCGGTGGGGCGCTGAGAACCAGTGCGAGCCGCCCCGAGAAACCAATCGTCCAGCCTCGAGGATTCGGGACATGGTGGAGGCTTGCTGGCTGCCCAGAAGACAGCAGCGCAGCCGAATCTTCTTACCCCGAGAGCTCAGGCTCGCCCTCCGATGCAGCGTTTGACATCTGGTCATCGGGGGAGCAACGAAGGATACGGCTGGTATGCTCCTTTTAGAGGGCCCAGCACGTTCCCTGGGCAGCTCCACTGGATGCGGAGCGCATGTGGTGTGAGGGCCCCTGGGAGGTTGGTTTCTCGCAGGGGAAGTCCTCAATGTCACCAAGACCACACAGGCGACTACCTGAAGCAGTCCTCCCCTGGGAAGAGAACAAGATCTAGGCAGAGGCACTGGAACTCCCCTACGGGAGGTAATGGAATCCGGTCTGTAGCTCCGAGATGGTCATGTCCCCGCAATGAGAACATGACTCATCCACGAAGGCCACCTCAGCATGCTTAATGCCCAGACTCATGAGGCAGATAACCATCGTCCAGCACCAGGTAACGACGGCATCCAGAAATGCACGGGTGATACGTTCTATGTGCACTTTTTTATCAGCCACAGTGATAGCTGAATGTCTTTTGTCCATATACTGTAAGGAATTCCCTGGAATGTTATGAATTTTATGACTTCCATGAGTCTCAACTTGGGGACTTTCTGCTTGAGAGTGCTCTCAGGTGAAGAGTATGAATGAAATATGCATTACATAAGAGTTTTAATTATGTTTATTAAGAGATACATGCATGAGATACTTTAGAGCTCAATAATCAGCTCTGTCATTTACACAAACACATAAAACTGTGTTGCACTGGTGATAATGTGGTAATTTATTCATGACAGACCCAATTTTTGGTGGCACATGTCGCTCTGGAGAGCCCTGCTCAATTGAGTGTGTAAGATTTAGTGTGATTGCAAATGTTACATTTAGGTGTAGAACTTAATCATAAATATACTTTCTGAGCTATTCAATAGATATTCAATACACCTGCCCGGTCCTGCAGATTTGCTTTATACAACATTAGGAAGATCAGGCCCTTTCTTTCGGAACATGCAACACAACTCCTTGTTCAAGCTCTTGTTATGGCAAGGCTGGACTATTGCAAAAACACTTGACCCTTTAACGCTTGCACTCTCTATTCCAGTGATCAGTAAGTTACTCAAAAAAAGTAATCCACTACAAATGACTAATTACTTCTTTAAAATTGTAATTCGATTACATTACCGATTGCTGTATTTAAAAAGTAATCACATTACTAATTACTTTACTTTCAAGTTACTTTTAAGTTTACTTTTCAAGTTATCGAACCTAAAAAAATACACTACAAAGTGAAACTCGCAGTTCTTTCAGTAATTTAATATTGACTGAAAAATTACATAAGCATCAAAACAGCAACTTGAACGATCACTTGCATATTTTCCTAATAAGAGCAAAAATAACTTAAAATGTTTCGTAATTTTGGATTGTACTGATAAAAGAGTAATACATCATTTGAAAGAGTAAAAGGTCTACTTTTATTTTTATGCACTCGCAATAGTAACAAAACATTGTGTTTTGTAAAATAAAGAAAACAAATAGGGTGTGCTTTCTGCAGTCTCAGTCTCCGCGAATATCTTCCTGAAACATGTCATTAAATTCTCAGCAAATACTTGACACACAGACATGAGAAATATATCTATAGAAAGATTGAAGTGTCTATTTATAAATAAAGTAAGTCATGTCAAAAACATAATCCCAGACAGGATTTACTTTACAGATTATTTTATTAGAGAATATTATCTCTACGTGCCTCGCGCTCTATACGATAATCATTCACATGAAACCAGGCTTGAGATGCGCAAACATGTAAATGCCCACATCACCTCCGTAAATAAGATTTATCAAGTTCATAAAGGCTGCTTTTTATTTTTGGAAGAAGATGTGCTGTGAGGAATAAGCATTGAATTTACCTCAGAAGAAGAATGCGATGCAACGTGGCTTAATCCAGCGGAGGATCTCATTCTGATTAATCGTTTATTTTTACTTATATTAGTGTTATTGTGACATAAACATACACATTTACTAGTTGAACTTTACCCAAACTATAATGGCAGACTAAAATATGTATCGAGTGCAACATTTTGAAATATGATAGGCAATCTTTCATTGCATCTAAATGTTGTAGGACTCGTCTGTATTAGCTCGCATTCTCTGGTAATTTATGAAAGGGCATACTGATGCGCAAAACATGATTTTTACTTTATATTTTTTAACAGTGCATTTGTAATTTAAGTAAAGTAATTTTATTGACATTAGTAACTGTAATCAAATTACATCAATTTAAAATGTAACGCATTACAGTACTGCGTTGTCAGTAAAAGTAATTAGAATACAGTAGCACATTACCCAACTCTGCTCTATTCGTTTTCTAACTGCTTGTTTTCATTTTATTTATTATAAAAAATTATCTTCTAACACTAGCATTCTCTATTCTTTTTCGTAAACGAATAGAGCAGAGTTGGGTAATGTGCTACTGTATTCTAATTACTTTTACTGACAACGCAGTACTGTAATGCGTTACATTTTAAATTGATGTAATTTGATTACAGTTACTAATGTCAATAAAATTACTTTACTTAAATTACAAATGCACTGTTAAAAAATATAAAGTAATTTTATTGACATTAGTAACTGTAATCAAATTACATAAATTTAAAATGTAACGCATTACAGTACTGCGTTGTCAGTAAAAGTAATTAGAATACAGTAACACATTACCCAACTCTGCTCTATTCGTTTACTAACTGCTTGTTTTCATTTTATTATAAAAAATTATCTTCTAACACTAGCATTCTCTATTCTTTTTCTACTCTTTTGAATAAATATATATATATAAACTTTGCTATGTGTACTGCGTTAGGCTACCTGGGACTTGTCATAGCACTTGCGTATTATTGCTCTTTTGTTGGTTTTGATTGCTTCTATTGTCCTCATTTGTAAGTCGCTTTGCATAAAGGCATCTGCTAAATGACTAAATGTAAACGTAAATGCATATATAAGAAAGGTCTGACTGTTTTTCACAGTAATAAGCATACAGTACACTTACTTTAGCAGGAAAGCAGCTAACGTTATATTAATTTTAAATTAGTAATGTTAGTCACAACATTAAATTATTTCCAATAATTGGTGCCGATATCCTCGTGGGCAGCGCGCTTGCACTTCGGGTGTCCCAAGTTCGAATCCCGCCTCGTGGACCTTTCCCGATCCTGTCCCCCTCTCTCTCTCCCACCCGCTTCCTGTCAGATCTCCACTGTCCTCACAAAAAAATAATTAAAAAATGCCAAGATAAAAAAATCCCATTAATATCCAGTCAGGTTTAAATGTTTACACAAACATAATTATTTAAAAATTATATATATATAATATAAATATATAAATTATATATATATATACTTATATAAATTATATATATATACTATATAAACTTTTTTTGAAATATTACTAATTTGAGGTTATGTGATTAAAAATCGTTCTGATCCCAAACTTTTGACCGGTAGTGTGAATGTTCATCTTAATGTTTTTTACAGGAGTTTCTTATGCTCATCAAGGCTGCATTACATTAAAATCTAATTTATTCCTGTGATGCAAAGCTGAATTTTCAGCATCATTACTCCAGTCTTCAGTGTCACATGATCTTCAGAAATCATTCTAATATGATGATTTATTATCAGTGCTGGAAATGGTTGTGTTGCTTAATATTTTTTTTGGAACCTGTGATACTTTATTTCAGGATTCTTTGATAAATAAAAAGTTAAAAAGAAGAGCATTTATTTCAAATAGAAATCTTTTCTAACAATATAAACTACAGTTCAAAAGTTTGGGGTCAGTACATTTTTATAATTTCTTTTTTTTTTTAAAGAAATTAAAACCTTTATTCAGCAAGGATGTGTTAAATTGTTAAGAAGTGATAGCAAAGATTTATATAGTTAGAAAAGATTTATATTTTGAATAAATGCTGTTCTTTTTAACTTTTTATTAATCAAAAAATCCTGAAAAAAGTAATCGCAGTTTCCAAAAAACTATTTGGCAGCACAACTGTTGCCAACATTGATCATTCTAATAATAAATCAGCATATTAGAATGATTTCTTAAGGACCATGAGACACTTTATACTGGAGTAATGGCTGATGGAAATTCAGCTTTGCATCACAGAAATAAATTATATTTTAAAGGATATTAAAATAGAACCCATTATTTTATATTGTAATAACATTTAGCAAGATTACAGTTTTTTTTTTCTGTGTTTTTGATCAAATAAATGCTTTTTTTAAGTGCTTATATTTTCCAATATACTGTAATATATGCATTGACCATGTATAGCTATATATTGATACAAATAACAATATTTAGAAATGAAGACAGAAATAGCATATGTATTATTCATAAAGTTTCATAAAAGTTCTGACTGTTAAAGGAGAGTCAATGTTAAAATTAAATGTGATTTCATGTGTTTTGCACAATATTATTATTGTGAATTTAAAAGGGTTTCTAGTATGTCTGAGTTTTTGGGATTACCGTTGTGCTGAAGTGTGTGTATGTGTGTATTACTAAATATAAAATTACATTATGGTATATAATATAGTCACATATTTCTCAGTATATGAAAAGTGGCAATTCCTTATGTATTACTCAATATATTGTAATATATTAACACAATATGTTATTCTGTATATTTTCAATATACTATTAAACCATTTAATATATTCATTATTCGTATATAAGGGGATATATTTTCTTTGCGTAAGGGTTATTACAAATCTAAAACAAAACGGCAAAAATTCTGCCATGCTGCACCTGTCCAAACACATTTGTGAATTCAAGTGTGCCATTACTTCTGGATTTGTTTTTACTTAAAATTGGTTAATGTGCAGTTGCAGTTGCTGTTAGCTGGACACTCACCCTTTACTGCTGATTCCTACACTAGCCGGTGCAAATGTTACATGAATGAAAACAAATGCAACTTTAAGTGAGCTTTTAAATGTTTTTTTTAAATATCTTTTCTTTATTATGAAATCAAGATCACTTTATATAATCGCAGTAATACTGAGTATGAGTGATTAAACTGTGTATCTGTAGAAGTAATGCAGCTGCACATGAATGAATGTAACCCGACAGACCTACAAGAGCATAAAGTACATTGTAGTATTTGAATTCATTGATAATTTATCATTTATAGTCCGTTCACAAACCTTTACATCAAACCACACAATTTCTATTTTTTTACTAGCTAAATAAGTGTCCTTTAAATAAACCCCATTTAAAAGAGAGATGTGAGATCTTAGAGATGTGGGCTCATCAAAGCCTTAACTGTGAGCGGGTTTCTAACAGCACACTGACCTCTACTGGATCAATAATGTTCAATATGCTGCTGCTGAAACTGACAATGGGTATGAGCCGTGTGCTCATGTGGGGCTTGGTACTTTCTACAACGCTGACAAAAATGGACCAATCACAATTTGATCTCAGTATAAGCCAATCACAGCAGTAACTGGTTAAAGAAGCCCATTTTACATTTTATAATAGCTGTTTTACAGTTACACTTTCACCAGTAATCTGTTTTTAAAATTTTAAACAAACATTAAATGTTTATTTAATGCTTTTTTTTATTTAACTAATAAATAATACATTTGTATATAAAAAAAAAAAAAAAAATATATATATATATATATATATATATATATATATATATATATATATATATATATATATATATATATATATATATATATATATATATATATATATATATATATATATATATATATATATATATATATATATATATATATATATATATATTGAGGGTGACTCAATATTCAGGGATTGCAACGCCCTCTGCAGGAGGACAGATGATTTACTGAGGAATGAGGAAATGAGTCATCAGTTTCAGACCTGCACTGACTTCACTTCCGCTGAACAAACCGAAAGTGTAAGAATCTCAAGCTTAAGAAACTGAAATCCTCATGGTAAGTTCATGACCTTCTTATAATGTTACTGGAGTTTTTGCAGGTTATCATTTTATACTTAATCTCTCTTTGTCTTTGATCATAGTGTAAATGTTATTTACATAGTGAGAAATTCATAGCTTTGGCTTGTATTTATTTACCAGTGTGGACAGTCAAAAATTTAAATCAGATTCCAATTAAATATGCACAAAAATTGGATTTGGACTGACAGTCTGAACAAGGTTTAAGCATCTGTTTGGTAGCCCTTAAAGCTGATGGTGCTTCTAATCAAGTGATAAAAATAAGTTGCAAATGTACAAAATACACATTTTATTGGTGCAAAGATGAATCACTTTATGTTTGACTACCAAATTATATGCAATATCTAATTATTATGTTTAACTCACACTCGAAAGGTTTCCGTGACATCTCGCGAGATCTCAGCAAAAAGTCTCACGATTCATTTTTGGAATATGATGCATGATGGGATACGCTTAATATGGGATGAGCTTTGCCTGAACTGCTTCCAGAACCCTCTTTTTTTCTTTGATGAATAAGAAAACGCTGCCACCACTTTCTTACACACACCAATTGCTCTTTCAACTCTTTTGTCCTTTCCTGCTGGAAAGAAAGAAAAGGAAAAACAACAGTGCAAGTATACGTAACTATATATGGTATAAATGGTAATAATATATATGGTAACAATAAATGCTGTACATCTGAATTATTTACGTAAAAAAAAAAAAAAGTACCACAACCAAACTTGTGACTGCATGTCTATGTACATTTTAATGCACTTAAATGAAACTATTGAGCGCTATATAAAACATTTTTCTATTGCCATCGATAAAGGTATACTGTCAATAAACGGTTTAATCGCCCAGGCCTACTTAAAAATCAGTTGTTGTTGTTTTAGAATGTATATTTTAAATGTTTATATTTTGTCTAATTTTAACCCTTATTTTGCACACATTGGGCCTCATTCATGAAACTTGCGTAAGTATATGAGTAAATTCTCACAAACGCTTCGTAAATGTCCGATTTGATAGTTAAACATGTGTATGTTAATGAATTCCAATCATTTGTAAATAGGGCGCTCGTGCACGCTCATTCACAATTAGCATAATCCCCGCCTATGAATTACAGCTACGCAAATTGCGTGTCCAGGAATGCAGTGGAATATTCTGGTCTACTTTCTCAGGTTTGGCGCCAGTATATTGCATAAATGCAAAAAAGACTAATAGGCCATTTGCCTAACAATAAATATTCAATACGTGTGTCCACCAAAGCGTTTTTATCCAGCTGAAAAAAATGTCAGGTGCTCTTCTAAAAACGACCAGCTGGTGGCGCTGGAGGACGCTTTGGTGGCACACCGTTTTTCCAGCTGAGGCGCTTTAGTTGCTATGATTTGGAATATCCACAGCAGCAACGTATTACTAGTATCTCATTTTGAAGAATATTACTGAATCTAAAATAGCAGTAACCAGTAATAGTGGCTTCTCCATTGTTGTGTAGACAGTCGTTGTACAAGTAGGATGGTTGGTCGCTATTTGTCCCACCCGTCCTCTATTTACAGTTGGGTAAATAGTGACCGTGACGATCGCTGCGTCAACTCGGCTGCAAAAAAAGAAGAGGAAAATTGAAAAAAGAGGGCAATGGCAAATGACCATGTAATTATTATAGCAGTGCATTAAAATACAGTGTCATATGCCAAAAATAACAGAACATTTTACGCAACAATTAACAAATGGTAGGGAGCAGGTATACATTTTTTTCGTACCAACTTTTCATAATTCGAAAGTTTATGTCAGCACGGCTTTATGAACGATTTACACAAAAATTTGTTCTGCTCGTGTTTCATGAATGAGGCCCATTGTATTGTATAGCGTACATACTGTATATATATTCACTATATGTGTTTCACAGCATTCAATTTGCACAGTTTTTGGAGGACAACATTGGGCAGGATGTGGAATTAAAAAAAATAAATACAGAAAATAAAACTTGTATCGAGTTAAATGATTACAAAGAAAAATTATTGATGCATATATATATATATTTTTTTTTAATCATGAGTTGCAGCCCGCGTTATGTTATTTAGAGATTATACAGATTTAAAAGATCATATGAGCAGTAAAACCATTCCATCTGTAGTGAATGTCATAAGAAGGTTACATCCAAAACTGGAAGTGCTTCCAATCTTTTCCAACATTTACAATAGCACTGTAAACGGCAGTACGAAACTTTGTATTGCTGTTGCAGCTAAAAATTCACACCCAAAAAGTATTCATCCCTGAAACAAAGTGCTTTGCAAGCTTCATTTACCCATTGTGTGCCTTAAAAGCAGATGTTTGCAACTGGTCTAAATAATGACTTCAGTGAAGACAAGAACTTTACAGTGCGTGCATAATTATTAGGCACATTGATATTCTGAAAAAAAATTTCCAAGCACATTTTACCAATACCAAACCACATCAATCGTAGTAACTACTATTAATTTTGTGTTTAATCATATATAAGTGATATAGAATTGTCCATGAAGGCTGGAAGTGAAAAACTCCTTATATTCAGGTGTGCAGAATTATTAAGCAGGTTTTCTTTTACAGATAAAATGTAATGAAATGAGCCAAAAAAGAGTTTTAACTCAGACTGAAAGTCAAAAATTATAAAATTCCTGTGAGAAGGATGCAATACTAATGCAATACTAGAATTTGCAAAGTTAAGGCATGACCTTTGGACAGCGAAATGCTCACTGGGTCAGCGAGGTCAGAAAAAACAGATTAAGAATTACGGTGAAGATTTAGGTGTAAAAGCATCAGGAACCATTTAGTCTCCAGTGCAACCATTTTCCAAAACTGCAACCTAACTAGAGTCTCCAGAAGTGCAATGTGTCAGATTTTTAGAGACTTTGCTTGGGTAAAAAAATCCTAAAAAATGACCTTCACTTAATAAGAATCACATGCTGAAGTGTTATGAAATACATGAAGACTGATTTTTTTTTATAGGCTTTATAGACAGATACATTGAGAGTGACTCTTGAAGGACCAGCATCACATCCTCTTGTACCACTCTTTCAAGAATTTATCTTCCAGAATCTGGCAGAAAGATTTGGGAGATCATTTTTAATCCATCTCTGCAAGACAGACTTTTCAGGATAGGAGATGGACTAAAAATTAGCTCCTAAAACCTACTGCCAGATTCTGGAAGATAAATTCTTGAAAGAGTGGTACAAGTCCATCTTAGCAAGAATCGACTAAAAATTAACTCAAAAACTTACTGCCAGATTGAAGATAAATTCTTCAAACAGTGGTACAAGAGGATGTGGTGCTAGTCCTTCAAGAGTCACTCTCAACTATATCATATAAAAAGCAGTCTTCATGAATTTCACAACACTTCAACATGTTATTCTTAACTAAGTGAGGATAATTTTTTAGAATTTTTGACCCAAGCAATGTCTCTGAGAACCTGACACCTTGTAGTTTTGGAGACTCCAGGTAGGTTGCAGTTCTGGAAAATGGTGGCGCTGGAGACTAAATGGTTCCTGATGGTTTCACACCTTATTCTTCACATTAATTATTTATTCTGTTGCAGTTAACGTGTTTTTTCTTCTCCACCTGTTTTATTCTGATCGTGCTGAACCAATGAAATTTCGCTGTCCAGTGGCCATGTCTAAACTTTGCAAATTCTAGTATTGCATCCTTATGGGTATTTAATAATTTTTGACTTTCAGTCGCAAATTCTAGTACTGCATAAGTATTGCATCCTTCTCATGGGCATTTAATACAATTTGACTTTCAGTCTGAGTTAAATCTCTTTTTTGGCTCATTCTATCTGTAAAAGAAAACCTGCCTAATAATTCTGCACACCTGAATATAAGGAGTTTTTCACTTCCAGCCTTATAATTTTAAATTAATATAAATTAATATATCACTTATAAATGATTAAATACACAATTAATGTCGTCGCCGTTAGCCTTGTGGGCAGCACGTCGACACGTAGCGCCATTGCGCTTCGGGTGTCCTGTGTTCGAGTCCCGGCTCGTGGACCTTTCCCGATCCCATCCCCCCTCTCTCCCACTTCGCTTCCTGTCTCACTACTATCATATCAATAAAAGGCAAAAATGACAAAAAAATAAATCTTTAAAAAAAGAAAAACACAATTAATAGTAGTTATTAAGATTGATGTGGTTTGGAATTGGTAAAATGTGCTTGGAAAAAAAAATATGATCAGAATATCAATGTGCCTAATAATTATGCACGCACTGTATATTGAAGAAAATACAACTCAACTGTCATCTTCAGACAAACTGAAAAAGAGTGTGTGTCATTGTATTTCAAAATGCAGAACAGAAATCTTTGTGAGGACAGAGACGAACACTGCCTCTAAAATGAGTCTTTTTGAAAAGAAAGAGGAGGAGAATGTTGTTCATCAGAAACAAAGACCAACATCTCCAGAGCCCAGCGGTGTGTCTGTGAAGAGTGATCGCTCCATAACAAAACCCCCTCAGTTTAGTGATGGAATAGGGACCTTTAACCCTAGGTGAGAAAATAACCAGTACTGGAAACAAGAGACAGAATTATAACTTATTTATATAATTTGTCATTGATAAAGCGAAATAATGTGAATTATTGTGTTTTTGCATTACCAGACCAAAGGAAGATCAGACAGCTTCAAGTTCAGTATCCAGCTATGATCTCAGTGTTGAAGCAATGACCTCTGATCCTATGTGAGTACAAACATGAATGTTCATTAATGTATATATATATTCATTAAAAGTATCTTTGTGAATCATGTTTTCTGTAGTTCAGAGCATTTCATTCTCACGAGTTAGTAAGAAGAGATTTGAGGTCTCATTTGTGGAGAAAAATTTTATAAACAAGTTTTACAGTTTAAACAAACTTGGAGAGACTTTTTTTTTTTTACAAAATATCATTTGAAGAATAAAGCTTGTTCTAGGTTAATCTAGGATGATGTGATATTAAAGTTTATAATCATTTATTCTTTATGTTGTTTTTCTTGTTTCTGCTGTGTGGATAGAGATGATCAGACTGGAGTCCTGCAGCAGGATTCCTACCAACCAGTAGACGATGATCTACACAGAATCAAAGATCAACACAAAAACGGCATGAAGAAAAAGTATGAGAGTTTATTTGAAGGAATCAAAATGCGAGAGAATCAAATCCTCCTGAACAGGATCTACACACAGCTTTACATTATAGAGGGAGAGAGTGAAGGAGTGAATGAAGAACATGAGGTTTTACAGATGGAGAAAACACCCAGAACACAACGCTCACAAGACACTCCAATCTACTGCAATGACATCTTTAAACCATTATCTGAACCAGAACGTGTGAAAAATGACAAAATAAAGATAGTTCTTACTAAAGGCATCGCTGGAATTGGAAAAACGGTCTCTGTGAAGAAGTTCTTTCTGGACTGGGCCGAGGGAAAAGCCAATCAAGTTCAGAAGTCCCTCAAACTCTGACTGAAATGTACATCCACTTCTTGCTCACTCAGATAAACATGGGAAATCAAAAATACAAAGAGAGAGATCCAGAGAAAGTCCTGCAGTCCAACAGAGAAGTGATCGTTAAACTTGCTGAACTGGCTTTCAAACAGCTGATGAAAGGCAATGTGATGTTCTATGAGAAGGACCTGATTGAGAGCGGCCTAGACGTCACTGACGCCTCGGTGTATTCTGGGATTTGCACTGAGATCTTTAAGGAGGAATCTGGTGACTGTGTCAAAGGAATAAGATCTGAACTCAAAAATGGCTATTTTAGGATCACAGAGGGCTGAAAACAATGCAGATTAATTCACCTAAACGCAATGAAGTGGAGTTGTCCAGATGTGTTCAGATTTTTTTATTCCATCATATACAGTGAAAGAGTGAGAAAAGCTGCGTTATAGCTTCAGCTGTGAGGTTTCTCTAAATAATGCAGATATATGTACAGCTTGCTAATGAGAGCTCTAAAACAGCTGTTTATTGTGAGAACTGGTGAGAATTACACACTTGGGATTGCTCAAGGATTGGATGAGTATGGAAGCCTGTTTCTGCCACAGAATAAAATGGTTTAAAAGATAATTGCGATTTATAATCTCACAATTGCGAGTTTACATCTTACGAATTGCGAGATGTAAACTAGCAATTGTGAGATAAAAAGTCACAATTATTTTTTATTGTGTCTGAAACAAGGTTCCATACATGAGAGTACGTTTGCAAACAGCGGCAAGTTTGGTACCGAAAGGCTGTAAGGAAACCGTGTGCGGAAAGCCCTTATATGGAGATGTTTTGGGTGTATTTTATGCTAATGACTAACCTCGTGCACGCGGCCATTCATTAGAGTACTCCAAATTCACGAACGTCAGAACGATGTTAAGAACGAATTTATATACGTACGAAATTGTTGTGAATTTTTCATGAGAAGTTCTTCTGTGTGTACAAATTCACTAATAATTGCGTGGATTATTTCGCATGAGACCCAATGTCTTAAGGCGTGATAACAATAAGTGGAATAATTCACAAAAAATATGTGTATCATTTTTCTAATAATTAATCAGTAAGTCATCAATCATTACATATGTACTTACATAGATTTTCGAGAATTTTATAATGATTTTAAAGGGGTCATATGATGCGATTTCAATTTTTCCTTTAGAGGATCAGTGACGAGCAACAAGTCGGCAGAATCATTTCACATATTAAAAAAGCAAAAAGCCTCCACATCATGTGCCACATACCCGTCTTCTGCTGGATCTCAGCCACTGTGCTACAGCAGCTCTTAAAAGAAGATCTCAGTTCAGAAGTCCCTCAAACTCTGACTGAAATGTACATCCACTTCTTGCTCACTCAGATAAACATGGGAAATCAAAAATACAAAGAGAGAGATCCAGAGAAAGTCCTGCAGTCCAACAGAGAAGTGATCGTTAAACTTGCTGAACTGGCTTTCAAACAGCTGATGAAAGGCAATGTGATGTTCTATGAGAAGGACCTGATTGAGAGCGGCCTAGACGTCACTGACGCCTCGGTGTATTCTGGGATTTGCACTGAGATCTTTAAGGAGGAATCTGTGATTCATCAGAGGAAAGTCTACAGCTTCATCCATCTGAGCTTTCAGGAGTTTCTAGCTGCTTTCTACGTGTTTTACTCCCATGTGATGAAGAACATGGAGCCATTGCAGTTGTTTCTTGATAAGTATAAGGGATCTCTTTATGAGCTACTAACATCAGCAGTTGATCAAGCTCTTCTTAGTAAAAATGGACACCTGGATCTTTTTCTGCGGTTCCTGTTCGGTATTTCACTAGAGTCTAATCAGAGACTCATGAAAGGTTTACTGACACACACAGAGAACAGCTTAGAAACCATCAGAAAAACCACGCTACACATTAAAGACAGAATCAATGTACATTACGATTTCTCGGCTGACGGATCCATCAATTTGTTCCTCTGTCTGCTCGAAGTGAATGATCAGACTCTGTCCAGAGAGATTCAGGAGTTTGTGAAATCAGACAAACACTCAGAGGTGAAACTCTCTTCTGGTTATTGCTCAGCAATAGCCTACATGCTTCAGATGTCAGAGGAGGTGCTGGAAGAGTTTAACCCTATGGAATACAACACATTAGATGAAGGTAGATGGAGACTGATACCAGCTGTGATGAACTGCAGAAAAGCTCTGTAAGTGTTCAGGAGAACAGATTTGTCTGCACAAAGAACTTTGTGTCACAGGATATTAACTGTCATCAATTAAACACTGTTTAATTTTACAGTACAGAAAACATGATTTTAACCAACTCTCTCTTGTCATTGTCTGTTATAGACTTGCTGGATGTGGTCTCTCTGATCAGCACTGTGAAATTTTGTCTTCAGCCCTACAATCATTAAACTCCCATCTGATAAAGTTGGACCTGTGTAATAATGAGCTGCAAGATGCAGGAGTGAAGCTGCTTTCTGCTGGACTGAAGAGTGCACACTGTCAACTGAACATACTGAGGTTTGACTTTTACATTCACTCATTCACTACGTTCAAATGCGTGTATGAATAGGTGTTTTCTCAGGTGTCTTTGATTAGTCTTATAGCTAAACTCTGCAGGGAAGTGGCCTTTCAGGGCTGAATTTGAGTGTCGCCAAACCTTTCAGAATGTGCACCTCTTCTTTATGTTTGATTGTTGTATTTGAATGATTTGTCACTGTATGACATCTGACTCCTTCATTAAATAGTTAAATATTCAAATCACATTTTCTTTGTATTGCACTTTTCACAATACACTTTGTTTCAAAGCAGCTTTCAAAAAGATGCATGTTTCAAACGTTACAATAAAGAAGAGGTGACTGTGTCAAGGGAATAAGATCTGAACTCAAAAATGGCTATTTTAGGATCACAGAGGGCTGAAAACAATGCAGATTAATTCACCTAAACGCAATGAAGTGGAGTTGTCCAGATGTGTTCAGATTTTTTTATTCCATCATATACAGTGAAAGAGTGAGAAAAGCTGCGTTATAGCTTCAGCTGTGAGGTTTCTCTAAATAATGCAGATATATGTACAGCTTGTGTGAAAGTTTGTCTTCAGCTCTACAATCATCAAAGTCCCATCTGAGAGAGCTGGACCTGAGTAACAATGACCTGCAGGATTCAGGAGTGAAGCTGCTCTCAGATGGACTGAAGAGTCCAAACTGTCAGCTGGAGACACTGGGGTTTGACTTTTACATTCAACCATTCACTATGCTTAAATATGCAGTTTTAAAGGTGTTTCAGTGATCAGATTTTAAAATATGTATTCTCTAACAACTGTGTCCCACTGGCTAAATAACAGTGTAATTTTTTTTAAAGAAACAAAAGCTTCCCAACTAATTCCTTATCTGTTGAATGTTTCTATATTTTTATTGTAAAACATGACAAAAATACTGATTAAGAGTTTTGTATTGAATGACAGTTTGAAAATACAAGACAGGAACTGATCTTAACTTACCAACTTAACACAATACAGTGTATACCATTAAGTGAACAAATTACAAAGACACGCATAAGAAAAAATGTTATCTAAAGTATAGCAGCCTACTGAGATATTTACAAACATAGATACAGAGGAAACCACTGAAACAACAAGAGGAAAGCACTGAAAGGGACTACAGGTGGAAACAATGACAAAGAAATAGTCAAATAAACAAACTCAAAACTACAAAAAAAATAAAATAAAAATAAATACTCAACATTACTCCAGCATAAATACAGGAGGTACCTAGTGTTTATAATAGACACTTTATCCTACTGGTGGTTACGTACAGTGGGTACGGAACTATTTCAGACCCCCTTCAATTT
>NW_015548241.1:51709-52726 GCF_001515605.1 Sinocyclocheilus anshuiensis | reverse complement strand
GCTCTCTCTCTCTCTCTCTCTCGCTCCCTCCCCCCTTAATTCGAATTCATTTCAATAAATATCATCTTTATTTCACTAAAGAATTCTACCTCTAACGAGCTGTAGATAAAATAGTCTTAACAAATTAAAATTACCGTTATTTTCTGGTCTTTATCCGTTCAGTCAGATTTTGTGCTGCAAAACATCCATGACAGCCGTTGTCCATGCTGGCAAATAATAATGGCCATTCGACGTGAATTATATAAATAATTTTAATAGCACGGCCATTTAAAACCCGAGGGTCTACCATGTGCATAGTAAAGCGATGACTGCAGACAATCCTTTTGGGTGGGAATGTAAACACAGATATCGGATACCAGTCATGTCTAAAGTGAATGTGAACAGACGGGCCAAAAGATCGGATCTGTGTATTAAGACGTGCAGTGTGAACGCAGCCTAATTCAATCCAGTGAGGCTTTGTTGGTACCATCAACATTGTCTGTCAGTGGCTGTTCACTACTGATGAACTCAGGTTCAAGGCCTATAACATGCTATGAAACATATTATTGAAACTGCAATTGGGGAGATGCAAGCAGGTGCTTCAGCGTCTCCAATAAAGTCCAAAAAGACCACCACAGCATTGTAAAAAAAGGCAAAAATTGGAAGCAATTCTATACAGGCGTCATTGTAATTAATAAATTAGGTAATCATTTGAAAACATATACATTTAAGCAATTGTGCATGTAATTATATAATGATATAATGAACAATGTTAAAGGGGGTCATATGATGCGATTTCAATTTTTCCTTTCTCTTTGAAGTGTTACAAGCTCTTGGTGCATAAAGAAGATCTGTAAAGTTGCAAAGACTAAAGTCTCAAATCCAAAGAGATATTCTTTATAAAAGTTAAGAGTCAACCATTCCTACCTAAAACGGCTCATTCTAACACGCCCCCACATGTCAACGTCATGATGTGGGAAGATTTACATAACGCCACCCAAATGTTCACGCAAAGAAAGAAGGCGTAACTTTTATTCT
>NW_015548241.1:51121-51491 GCF_001515605.1 Sinocyclocheilus anshuiensis | reverse complement strand
CAAAGATAGAAGGCGTAACTTTTATTCTCGCTGTAGTATTGTTGTTGCCGCCGCTGCCATGTCGTGAAGGCACTGTGGGATTCGTTGTGAAAGCGAAACTACTTTGTTTGGTCTTCCAAAAGAGGACGATATCTGCTTCGTTATGCCTAGAGCTGATCCGTGCTGGTCGCTAAGGAAATACATCAACTTCGAGCTGTGGATCGCCACAGCAATTGTAACTGTAAAACAATTGTAACTGTGTAACATGGCTTTCACTGTGGATGAAGTGGGGTCCAGCCCGGGGTCGTCACATGTGGTTGCTGCAAGTCCGCCTACCGCTCCTTCGTCGAACCCGCCGGCCGCGCTGTTCTCAAGCCTAGTCCTGTGTGTG
>NW_015548241.1:50471-50819 GCF_001515605.1 Sinocyclocheilus anshuiensis | reverse complement strand
ACATTTTATGGAGGACTGTTTCCTGATCCTGGTAGAGTAGACTACAATGCCGGCTGTTCTGAGTCAAAGACTTGTAAGTACGTTTTGATATTTAAAGGATTTGCCATTGATGATTCAAACGTAAGTTTTGGGCAGTGTAGAGTAGTGTTTGTTGTTTGTCATTTCTCCGATCACAAATGCAGACATGGTTTTGTTTAATAAAAGACAGTATAAGTCATTATAATCCGTAATTATGTCCACACTGGATACAACAAATTCCTCGTTTGTAATGGGTTTTAATGTTTTTGTGAGTTGTGTTTTAATGGTGAGGGGTGTAACATTTCCGTCACACGCTTGAGGTATTCGGCC
>NW_015548241.1:42164-50264 GCF_001515605.1 Sinocyclocheilus anshuiensis | reverse complement strand
TACCTTAAACTGCATAAACACATTGCATTACACCAAATACACAAAATAATGTTATTTTTAGCCACATCATATGACCCCTTTAATATGCAATCATATTAACATCTTTGGGATGTTATGGCAGAAGTGATGATTATAAATGTCAGTCAGTCAGAAAACAGTGTCTCTGTTTAATGGGTGTTGCGACCAGAGTTAATTACTTTCTGCTTTGTTGTTTTTTTTTCTGTTTAGATTGGCCTTCTGTAATCTCACTGGTCAGTGCTGTGAAAGTTTGTCTTCAGCTCTACAATCATCATACTAATCATTGAGAGAGCTGAACCTGAGTAACAATGACTTGCAGGATTTAGCAGTGGAGATGATCTCTGCTGGACTAAAGAGTTCACACTGTCAACTAGACACACTGAGGTATTTAAGAACACAGATAAACTTTTACTCTATTTAAAATAAACATGACACTTTATTTCTGCTTTTGACTTATGTTCTTTTTAGCAGCATCATATGACCCCTTTAAGAAAAATCTGGTAATTGTAAATGCTAGACAGATTGAATCATTGTCATTTAATGGTTGTTCTAACAGGTTTTAATGACTAAATATGTAATCTTGTTTAGATTGGCAGGTTGTAGACTGACTGGTCAGTGCTGTGAAAGTTTGTCTTCAGCTCTACAATCATCATACTAATCATTGAGAGAGCTGAACCTGAGTAACAATGACTTGCAGGATTTAGCAGTGGAGATGATCTCTGCTGGACTAAAGAGTTCACACTGTCAACTAGACACACTGAGGTATTTAAGAACACAGATAAACTTTTACTCTATTTAAAATAAACATGACACTTTATTTCTGCTTTTGACTTTCTTGGGCAATTGCAGTGTTTTAGCAGAATCCAGTTGCTATATTTGTTCCAGCATTTCACTGAAAACATCTGTTGTTTTGGAGTACTAATACTAACTAAATGGTGAATGATATAGATACCAGTATTTTTAGTACAGTGCATTTTCATGTATAGTACAAGGAGACTAAATATTTGATTAGCATATCGAGTTGTATTATTTTATCAACATCAAATGTAAGACACTAAGAGCTCAAAACCATCAGAACTCAAAATGCACTCTGGACTCTTTTAGCAATTTCAAGTTCCTTTATTTCGAGTTGCGCAAGGCAGCAAGCTTCCTTTTTTTTTTGACTTTTCAATTTAATTTGAAGTCACATGGCTTTTAGGGGTCTTAATGTGCCTTATGGAGTTGCCTGCTTATTTTGCCATAGTGGCCGTCTTCTGGTCTGCTGCCTTCTCACCCTCTACATCCAATATTAAGTTCTTTTTTTTTATCTGAAACATGAAACACCTTCAGAAACTATTAGCCAGTTGCTATAAAAAAGAATGTTTAAATGTTTTGTTTAAATGCTTTGATTAATGCAGGTGACTTTGTGACAGTGACATCCGATTGCCAAACTATTGCCATGTGGGCTTGTTGTGTGTTTGTAGGTTATCTGGCTATATGGTTACAGAGAAAGGCTGTGGTTATGTGTGTTCAGCTCTGAGTTCAAACCCCTCACACCTGAGAGAGCTGGATCTGAGCTACAATAACCCAGGAGAATCAGGAGTCAAGCTGTTCTCTGAAAAACTTGAGGATCCCATATGCGCACTGGACAAACTCAAGTATGTGTGTGTGTGTTTACTAAAGAAATTTACTGAGAAAGGGGTGGTTTCCTGGACAGAGATATAGGGTCAGATTTACTTAACAGGGCAAATAAGCGTTACAGCACAATTCCGTAAAAACGCTAAGGGGAGGGGAAAATTCTGCGTGTGATTTACTGACAAGGTGCACATTAAAGTGTCCCTATTATACCATGTTTAAGGTTCCTAATATTGTTTTTGGAGTCTCCTACAATAGGATTACATGCATGAGAGGTCAAAAAACGCTTTCGTTTTCTCAAATATCACCTCATTTTCCAGCGATTCTCAAATGATTCGTTCGAAGCAGTTCTAAGGTTCATTCTCTCTAAAACGCTCCTTTCCGTGAGCCTACTCTGCTCTGATTGGTCAGATTGCCTAGTCTGTTGTGATTGGTCTACCGCTTACGAAACCGGAAACGAAACGACCACTGCAATAGTTTCGTATGTTGAACGCTCAATATAAAATATCTATTATTTATCATACTTACAGGTTGTGATTCAGTGAAGACAGCTGGTCCAAATAAACTGGGTACTGAGCCATCTTTCAAGAGCAAGCGTTTTGTGAATCCCACGTTGAACTCCCCGAGATTAGAGAAGCAGTCGTCAATGACGTGTTTGTGGGCGGGGTCAAGTTGATCGCGGCCGGCTAACGTAGAACCTAGGCGGCCATTATGCAAATGTGTTACCCCGTGACGTGTAGCCGTCTTGGAAGTGGGATTACTAACGACTCATCTAAGGTGTACAGAGTCGATTCTTTATTTTGGGAGACAATAACATTATTTATCGTGCACTTTTGGATTTACAACTTTGCAGATCCTTTACATTCACATACAGCTACATTACACACTGCATGAAAGACAATATTGGAAATGGCATAATATGGGCACTTTAAAGAACACCGACACAACCAGATTTTAATTTAGATTTCCATAATGATCAGCGCAACCTACCAAACGCAGCGCAAATTAGTGGCTGTTTTTTTTTGCCGCAAATACCAGTAATCTGACGAGCGCAAATGTTAGTAAAACGTGTTGCGTGATTCATTTTAATACTCTCCTCCCATAAATTTTCCATCTGAAAGGGAAACTCCTACAAAAGGCATATTCAATAAGGTCAGGTGCAAAAGTAACCGTGTCCACGCCTTTTCAATGCTAATTCTTCACTTCTTTAGTAAATCCTGCCAGTATTATTTTAATGTCAAAAGATGGTTTGCGCTTTATATATATATAAACTATTTATAATTAATAACTATATAACTAATACAGTTCGAAATACAGCAAAGTTTACCTTTTAAACATGTATCCAATATTTTTAACATTTAAACAATTTAACAAGCATTTTAGAAGCAAAAATGAAACATATATAGTCACGAAAAGACAGATGCGACTCGTTTAAGTGATTGACTGTCACAAACAGGCAAGAGACAAGAGGAGTTCAGGTAAACAGAGGGGTTTATTGTCAATGCTGTGATGGTCAGAATCGAAGGCAGGTGAGTATGAGAGATATGCGAGTTCTGGGTTTCTTAGCTTCTTGGTAATCTGGGTTCTGATAGTTGCAGGAATCCTGGAGTTGAACCGGGGCTGAGGAGAATCGGAATCGCAGAGACTTAGACTTCTGGAGGCAAGGAAACAACAGTTAGTAATGCAGGTAAGGAGCCTGGCAATGTTCAGGTAGTGAACGGTAGACCGGACACTGGAATACTGAGTGGAGTGAGAAGATATAGTGGGCTTGATTGGTGATGCAGGTGATCAGAATTCGGGTGATTGGGATCTGGTGTATGTAGGAGGAGGTGACTGTGCTGACGTGAGTGATTGCGATGATTTCCTGACATTGACATTGCATCTCTTTAGTTTGCTTTGTTTCTTTGCTGTAAATCATTTTATGTTATGCAGTTTTATAGACTAATTAGACCATACACAAACCTATATTTTACCAAAGAAATGCAAGTCGGCAGCACTGAGAACTACTCTCACACCTGAAGAGGATGCAAAATACCCTGCTCATTACAAACGCTGGGTTGTTGCGACTTTCCTATCAGTAGCTGGGTTACACAATAACTACACAAACACAAAAAATATTTTGGTTGAAAGAAAATAACCATGATTTTTGGAGTACATGTGCACACTTTGAAAGCAACTGATGCAAGCTGGTAATCACTCAAGATAGTCCACCAATGTGATTGCCCTCCTCCGATCACTTGACAGATCCGTCACATCGCTTTGTTCTGGGACCTCGCAATTTACAAATTAAGCACTGGATACACTGGTTAATTAAAACCATCCATGCCGTTCAGCCTGAGCACAGGCGATGAAGCATATTTGCTCATGTGAAGAGAATGATTTTTTTCATGTGAAGAAGATGCTTTTTTTTTTGTGTCAAGTGCATTAAGTACAAAGACTGGTTTACATAATAAATAATAGTTTAGCATTCAAATACATCTCAAATATGGAAACATTTGGATTTGTGCCGAATGAAAGAGGTAGGCTGCATTAGAACAACAGCGTTTATTATCAGTTTTGCTACTTATATTTTAACAACTTCATTTGGCAACTGATATTTTTTATTCTTTTTCTGTTCTGAATACCGTTAAATTTAAAGGATTTGTTGTGGAGTGAGGAGAACTAAAATAGTCTGTAGGCTAGCTATTGTGTTTATTGTTTGTAAATCAGGTCCTATGACATTCCGATAAAAATATATCATTGTCAAACACAACACAAGGCCCACAGGCCCAAACTGGCCCGCCACCTCATTGCATGTGGCCCACGAGATACTGTAAGCCTGACATATTTCCACCTCATTTCACGTGGCCCACAAGTACATTTTTGAAATGTATGAATTAAATGTTTCAGTTAGAGCTTCACACATTTATACAAAGTTTACAGACTTCCTTCTTATTTATTTATGTTCTCCAAAACAATTTTGCCTATTGATAATGTTATTGATGGTACTGTTGTTGTTATTTAAAAAAAAACATGCATACAATGTTTTTATTGTTGTGATATGATAAATGAAATGTAACAAATATAAAATGGTTCTGCATATCAATTATTGGATATGAATATACAAATAATCCATATTGGCTATAAAAAATTAACATCAATTTACTGATCATATCAGATGTGTGGAATGTGACATGTGTTTTTTTTTTATAGTGTGGCTCATGGAGGAGAGTTCAGGATTACAGAAGGACTACAGAAATCTACGTCTACACACACACCTTCAGTGACTGGTGTTGTGTTATAAACGTCTCTCTTCTTGTGTTCAGATGCCTGTTTTCTCACACTGGATCCAAACACAGCAAACAATGAACTCATTCTGTCTGAGGAGAACAGAAAGGTGACATATGTGGAAAAAGATCAGTCATATCCTGATAATCCTGAGAGATTTGATGTGTATCAGATTCTGTGTAGAGAGAGTCTGTCTGGACGCTGTTACTGGGAGGCTGAATGGAGTGGAGTTGAGGCTGTTATATCAGTGACATATAAAGGAATCGTCAGGAAGGGAAGGAGTCGTGACTGTATGTTTGGACGCAATAACATCTCCTGGAGCCTGTTGTGCACTGAAGCCAAGTTCACTGCCCGTCATAATAACAATTCAACTGACATATCTGCTCCTTCATGCTCCTCTAATAGAGTAGGAGTGTATGTGAATGTGTCGGCCGGCACTCTGTCCTTCTACAGTGTCTCTGACACACACAAACTCACACACATACACACATTCAACAACACATTCACTGAACCTCTCTATGCTGGATTTGGGGTTTATTATTTGAACTCCTCAGTGTCTCTGTGTGACATAAACAGCCTCTATAAGGAGCCTCCTGTTAGAAACAAGAGAGATACACACATAACCGGGTGAGTTATCACACATAAATATTTCTTTTATGGTTGGTTTCATGTGTACATTTTGCTCTCTTTATCTCTCTCTGACACACACAATTTGTGCATGTGTGTGTCTCAGCATATGAGCAAAGGGTACACAATAACTGCCAATAAAGACAATAAATTCTCCTTAACAGCCGTTAAACTGTATGCATTGATTATATGTTTGTTTGTGAATATTAGTTATTTTAGATAAACGGCATGTATTTCTCAGTTAGCTTGTTTCCATCAGAGGCAAATGTCCTTGTGCGAGTCTAGACAGATTTTCATTTGAGCTTTCCTTGGTTGTTCGTATGTCACTGATTTGAATTATCATCAACAATAGCAGACTAGCCTTGGTAAAAAACTTAAGTGCTAATAATGTTTATATCCAAACTTCTCACTATTTATTCTTTACCTCTTCTACAGGTTCTCCAACCCCAAACCTTCTGAGCTCAATATTCAGCCACTGCTGACCTGTCAGTCTTGCATCAATATAGTTGATTCTGTTCAGTGGGTTCAGATTGAGCCGTTAACCCATACACATGAAGGCATGTCAAAGTTTAGGGTCAGCACTGTCCCAGGCCGCTACGAGTGTATCAGGACCAGAATGCGATGGGTCTGTGACTGTGAGGTCACCTTTCAGTATCATGTCGTAGACGGGCGGTTCCTCAACACAGAGCTGGAGCGTCTGCAGTATAACCGAATCGGTCCAGTGATTGACGTGACGGTGATCTCAGGGAAACTGGTAGAAGTTCATCTGCCCCATTATGTCTGTTTAGGACATTCTGACCCCTCTCTCAAGGATGCTGTGAAAGTCCTCAGTGTAAAAGATGAGGGAATATATGTAGAGCCTGTGCAGCTGACCCGATTTCATGCTAAAATTGTCCAACCATCATTCTCTCTTAAAACGTTAATTATAAGTTGGATAATGCAATGGGATGAACACTGCGATCTTCTTCTGTACATGTGTTCTAAAGATCCTCTCATTCTACATGTCTACTTTTTTCCACTTGATGAACTTTTAAAAGAAGTTGTGGAGAAAGGAGAAAAATCAAACCATCCAATCAAACATCCCAGACCTGACAAGGCATTTCGGATGAAAACACCACACTTTCTTAATGTTCCTGGTGCCTCTGTCCATCCCAAAGAAGGGATCACACTCAGAAGAAATACTGTCCCAAATTTCTTCAAGGTCAAGATGCACCTGGAGAATGATGTTGAAATGACTCTCATTAGAGATGAGGATAATTGTCTGGACTGCAACATTGTCTGGACTGCAACAATTGAGAAAGATGAACTTGATAAGATAAATACGAAGAAAGATGAGCAGCGTCTGCTTCTGAATAGCGATAAAGATCATAATTCTCGAGGAACAATATTCACAAATCACACATGACAATTTGACCAGTGCGGACAGCATGAGAAAGATCTGTGACATTATGCGTAAGCACAGTGTCACTCAGAAAGCGAAATTAATCACAATTCTTCGAGATGAGAAGCTTTACGACTTCAGAACATCTGTCTGATTCTACACCTTAAGCTTAAAGAGGTCATCGGATGCAAAATTCACTTTGCCAACACACATTTCAGTTCAAACAACTTGTAAGTGTGTCTACACAACCAGCCTATAATGATAAAAATCCACCCAGAGTTTTTTTTAGTTTTTTTTTTTTAATCCAGATAAATAATATCCCTTTTTTCAAATCAAGCCGTTCTCAGATTCTTGGCTGTGTAACGTAACACGGACCCAGGCCCCTCCCACGATTGTTGAATGACACCAGCGTTTTACCTCAGACCCGTCCTGAGTGAGCTGTAACAACCATTGTTTCAACGCCGGAGATGTAGACAAAAATTTGTCTCCTAAGTGATTGAGGTGTTCTGTTGTTGGATGTAATAATGAACATAGCAGTTGTCATTTACTCCCGACATCTGAGCCACTGAAGATGCAGTGGAGTACGTTTGTTTTTGAAGGGAATGCGTCCCCCGATCTGCCTAATTGCATCTATGTTCACGCGAATCATTCGTGCTTCAGCCTCACCTCCAGAAGAAGTGAGTATACATTTTTTTAATGAATTTTGCAAATCGCCTTTCCTAATAATTTGCTAGTTAGCAAGTTTCACGATGAATGCGGCTAAAGTTTACAGTCTCTCAAAGAACTGCGCGTCACCCCATGGAAGAGAGGGGTGGGGTGAGCAGAGCTCATTAGCATTTAAAGGGAAATGTACCAAAACGGCTTGCTGTAAACAGAGCTGTTTTTGACAGGTAAAAAGGTTGTTGTTTTACACTACCATTGAGACATTTTAGCCAAAGTATGTTACAGACTTTTCATTAAGACCCTAAAATATCATATCAACTTGTGGAAAATGAGCATCCGATGATTTCATGAATTATTTCATGAAATCATTATCCAGCAATTACAACATTTTTATATGAATTTAAACATAAATATTTGTAGTTGATGTGCTGCTTTCAAACAATGTTCCTGTGGTATGCTGTGTTTTAATGTTTTACTCACAGTGACGGTTGCTTGGCGCATGACAATTCCGCTTTACATTGTTCTAAATA
>NW_015548241.1:32058-40549 GCF_001515605.1 Sinocyclocheilus anshuiensis | reverse complement strand
TCCTAAGTGATTGAGGTGTTCTGTTGTTGGATGTAATAATGAACATAGCAGTTGTCATTTACTCCCGACATCTGAGCCACTGAAGATGCAGTGGAGTACGTTTGTTTTTGAAGGGAATGCGTCCCCCGATCTGCCTAATTGCATCTATGTTCACGCGAATCATTCGTGCTTCAGCCTCACCTCCAGAAGAAGTGAGTATACATTTTTTTAATGAATTTTGCAAATCGCCTTTCCTAATAATTTGCTAGTTAGCAAGTTTCACGATGAATGCGGCTAAAGTTTACAGTCTCTCAAAGAACTGCATGTCACCCCACGGAAGAGAGGGGCGGGGTGAGCAGAGCTCATTAACACTTAAAGGGAAATGCACTGAAACAGCTTGCTGTGAAAAGAGCTGTTTTTGACAGGGTAAAAAGGGTGTTGTTTTACACTACCATTGAGAAATTTTAACCAAAGTATATTATAGACTTTTCATTAAGACCCTAAAGAATCATATCAACTTGTGCAAAATGGGCATCCAATGACCGCTTTAAGGTGAATGATATATTATATCTCCCTCTCTGCCTGCTCATGTATCGGCATACTTCCCAGTTCCCGGGTGCACCATGTACTTGTGTATTAGTTCTTAACAGAAACATAGGAGGTAGATCAGCCTTGCATATAAAACTATGATTATCTGTTACACAGTATGAGGAGAATAAAGACTGAAAATATATTCCCACAACAGCAACTGCAGATAAACCCAAGGTTTTTCTAGTGATGATGAAGGAAAACTACTTTGATAAATGAAACCATGTAAATATTTTATCCAAGTATTGCCATAATAATAAATGAAGCATTTTCCCCAAAATGATAATTGGCATAGAACAGGCATCGTCAAATCTGGCCCACAAGATCCACGTTCCTGCAGAGTTTAGCTCTAATCCTAAGGTAAATAAGGTCATATTGTTCATTGTATTTAATTTCTAAAACTAAACTAAAAATAATAGTATTTGCTGGTCTGGATTGAATGTAAATGAGGTATATAATTTTTTTTTCAAGGTTTGATGAGTTTGATTTCTCTGATTCTCACTTCGCACTTTGGATTTGGTGAACAGCCACAATGTGGCGCAGTAATAAGCAAATTCGTTTTTTGCTAATAACTCCACGGGAGTGCATGGTATAGGCTTAATAAAATTGTTTTTCAAGGAGAATCCAAATATCACATTTCTTCATGAGAACCTAAATGGCAACCAGTGGATGTTCCCAGAAGCAAACACATGCACCATTGAAGTTGCCCATTGGTCAGGAATATGAAGAGTTTTGTCATTTTATGACATCTGGTATCGTGCAATCTCCAACATTTGGGGTAGCTTAAAAAACTCCCAAAACTTATCACTTTTAATATGTGCTGGATTGCTGTTCTTTTTTGCTTTTATTTAATTTTTTATGTTTTTTTTTTTAATTATTTCTTTGTGTTTGTTAGAGTGCTGTTTGTTCATATTAGAAATGTTACAACGTTCATTGTCACATGTCTATTTGTTTTGGATTCTCTGTTTGATTTTCATTGGTTCCTTTGTCTTCCTTAGTTAATTTTTTCCTGCCACTCTTTAGTTGTCATAGTAACAGATTGATTTGAGTTTCAATTCAGGTGCGTCTTGTTAATTATCTGGTTAAGTTCCCTTTGTTTGCTCTTGTATAAATATCCTGTGTTTTCTGTCAGTCTCTGTTCTCGTTGATTGTTCTGTGGTTTTCTCCTGTGTTCTTCCTTGTTCCTTTATGTTTGATGATTAAAGTAGTGGTAGGCAGAGCGAGGCTTCATGAAACACTGGCCGTGTTCGAAATGGCATACTTGCTTACTGCCCAGTACACAGTGCATACTGCCTACTATTTTTTTAAAGAATAGTGTGTGGAACAGTATACAATAAGCAATAAATGTTTCAGAGTAGTATGCTTAAGTGCTGTCACATGACACACTGAACATTAATTCAGCACAGCTGTCATGGTTGTTACCTTAGAAACAAATGAGCTAACTGTTCTTTTTACAAAGGCTTGTTAATAAGGCTTCATACTAGTAAACAATGCTATATTGCCCAATTGAACTCATTTCATAATTGATTAACTTTACATATTGGACAGAACTAAATCAACACTGAGCTGTCTTTATTGATATTTTTGGTAGTTACACTAAGTGGCGATATATTAAAAAGCGATATATTCTAGTTACACTAAGTGCAAATAATGATCAATTCTGTTTACACTAAAATAGCATTTTCTTTAGCAAGTGTTCGAAATGGCATACTTGCTTACTGCTTACTGCCCATTACACAGTGCATACTGCCTATTTTTTTTTAAAGAATAGTGTGTGAAACAGTATACAATAAGCAATAAATGTTTCAGAGTAGTATGCTTAAGTGCTGTCACATGACACACTGAACATTAATTCAGCACAGCTGTCATGGTTGTTACCTTAGAAACAAATGAGCTAACTGTTCTTTTTACAAAGGCTTGTTAATAAGGCTTCATACTAGTAAACAATGCTATATTGCCCAATTGAACTCATTTCATAATTGATTAACTTTACATATTGGACAGAACTAAATCAACACTGAGCTGTCTTTATTGATATTTTTGGTAGTTACACTAAGTGGCGATATATTAAAAAGCGATATATTCTAGTTACACTAAGTGCAAATAATGATCAATTCTGTTTACACTAAAATAGCAGCATTTTCTTTAGCAACAGGAGTGTAAATAGTAGTTAGGTGGCAGATATTTATACCTCAATACTGTAGTACATTATAAAACAGTATGCAATAACATATTGAGTGTAAATTATCATATACTGTATATATAAATTGTATTAGATGAATGCCACTTTATTGGGACAAAAACCTACCTAAAGCATACACAACACTATTATTGAGGCGTTTTATTTCCACTTTTCACTATTTACTTAATTTTTATTGAAAAGCGTTCCCCATAGCGGCCCCTAGAGGACGCAGTTCGAAGTTCCCATGAAAGGGATCCCCTCTCAACTCAAACGCAAGTAAACAAACAAGGTCTCCTTACTAGCTGGAAAACTGGTGCTGAATTGATCTTAAGCAGTAACTATAAACCAATCTCTGCTTTTGTGATTTTCTTGGTGCGATCCAAGAACGAAAAATGTACTAGACTTTTGGGACTTCAGCCAAACTCCGTTAATCCTCATCCTCAAACACTTCGTTGAAGCTTCATAACTTTGCAGAACGTCTTGCAAACTCAGGCTCTCTCAGACGAACTTCAAGGCTCCTCCGTAACCAAGCAACACCCATTCACCAAGAGGGCTCTCCCAAAAAAGACATCATCCAAACGACAGATCGGCAACCAATCAGAGGCTCCGGGATTCCCTGGGACTAGCCAACGAGGAAAACCCCTCTCAGCTCTCAACTCAAACACAAGTAAAACAAGCTCTCCTTACTAGCTGGAAAACTGGTGCTGAATTGATCTTAAGCAACTAAAGATAAGCCAAATCTCTGCTTTTGTGATTTTCTTGGTGCGATCTAAGAACGAATAACTTACTAGACTTTTAGGACTTCCTCAGAACTCCGTTACCTCTCATCCTTCGAACTGTGTGTGTGCGCGTATGTGTGTTTTCATTAGTAGTACCATGTCATCTATAGAGTAGTTCAAATAAATTAATGTTTCATTATAAATAATTCTTTTCTTGTGTTGTGTATTTAAAGTTAAACTGTGGCCAGGGATAATACAAATATCCAAATTGTTAAGATATACTGATGTTAACGTCTCGCTGGACGAACAGTTGATAAAGTGTAAACTATCAAATTTGGAATCAGTTCAATAGGGTTGATTTTGAATCTTCAGATTCGATTCCCCTCTCAAAAGAGTTAATTTCCTTACAACATAGTTTAAAAAAAACAAAAAAAAAACACTAGCTTTCTATTTTTTCTATTCTGTCTACTCGTTTTTCTTTGTGTGTGTGTATATGTGTGTGTGTGTGTGCATATATATATATATATATATATATACATATATATACACCTTGCTACGTTGCGTTAGGCTAATACGTATATACACCTTGCTACATTGCGTTAGGCTAACCGAGACTTGTCATTTGCACTTATATATTGTTGCTCTTTTGTTAGTTTTGACTGCTTTTATTGTCCTTATTTGTAAGTCGCTTTGGATAAAAGCATCTGCCAAATGACTAAATGTAAATGTAAACTTGTGTATGTGTGTACTTGTATTCCGTACGTTATGGTGACCAAATGTCCCTACAGGTATAGAAATACCAGTAAACTTTGGCCTTGTAGGGAAATTTTTTTAGGTCCCTATGAGGACACAAGCTTATAAATCATACAAAATGATTTCTGAAAATGTAAAAAATTTGTGTGATGGGTAGATTTAGGGGTAGGGCTAGTTTACGGAGAGTCCTTTACCTTTCTTTTCCGCTTTCTACCTTTTTCTCCCCTCACATGTAGCATTGTCCTCCTCCAATTCACTGTCTCTTTTCCCGCTTTCCACTTCCATCAGTTCAGTTCTCTTATTTCCTAGTTCCCCCTCTGATGTACTGGCTCCTTCCTCCATCTCTTCTGCTTCTTCCTCTCCCGTACACTCGAATCTGGTACTATACGGGAGTGACACCACCTCCTTGGGGAACTTCACCCGTACAAACCTCGTCCCGTCTTCTATTTCCGTCCCCGGGTAGTATCTCCTCCTTATTCTTGAAATAGGGGTTACCCCCACCCATCTAGTATGTCCATGATGTTGCTGTCTTCAAGGTAGGCTGGCAGATGCATAAATGAAACAACGTACTCCCTCTCCTGTAGCTTTTTCACCTCACATTTTGTACCTTTAATTTCCAGTCCATCCATTATGTCATCACACGTTTCTCATTTGTCAAAGTCACTTCATATAGTCCATTTTGTTTAGGTCTTACTGCAAGTATCTTACTCACTCCAACTTTTCCTGCTACTGCTTTAATTAAATCCTCTGCTTTTCCGTTGTTGACTTCTCCCATGTCCACAGTTACTGTTGCCTCTTTTGCATAATTCCGCTTGTTTTCAGTCTTATTTAATTCAATCTGTTCTCGTAGTCGTTGTCCATTTCCTTGGTCGTTGTCTTTTCCATTGTCTGCCGCCATTCCCATGTCTTTACCGATTAATCCATCCATTTCTCTCATTTTACATAAACCACTCCCTAGACAGCACAAGGCTGTTGGCAAGTGGTTAAAAACAAAAAAGAACTCAGTACTTTTGTAGATTTTAACAAACTTTTAAACAAACAAACCATCAAAAAAATACTCGAGAGCCTCTCTCTCTGTCTTGCAGACACAAACACTTCCTGGTAAGCTTAATTGCGCCCTCAGGTGGTATGGCCTTAAGCGAGGGATGCTATTTAAAGATCAGCCACCATAAATAAAGGCCAGTGTATTAGATAAGTAGTGAAGAAAACCCAAAAGCTTACAGCACCTGGCATGCCCAGGCGGTCTCCCATCCAAGTACTAACCAGGCCCGACCTGCTTAGTTTCCGAGATCGGGCGTGCCCAGGGTTCACCTCCCCACATTTAAAAAAAAAAATACTTCATAGTTTCTTTCCATTCTCCTTTCTCTTCTTCATCTAGGTATTTTTTCACCACTTTGATTCTCACACGAACGCGGTTATTTTTAAAACCGCAGCTTTTTCTACGTGGTTTGGCCGTTCGTCCACATGCAAACGCAGCACCAGGTCACTGAAACCGAACATTTTTGAAAACTCCTGCCAGTGTGAAGATTTTCAGAAACTCCGGGTTTAGTATTGTCATAGTTGTCACAAAAAGGAGTTTTTGACTTGTCCGCACCGTCATTTCCTTTGTTTGACGTCAGATTGTGCGCTGCAATCTCCTTTGTTTACATGACGCGCGTCTGTGCAATGGCGGACGTAGCCAAAATACTGCTGATAAAAACTGTGCTAACAGGGCTTATAACATGTATATTGATACATGCACAGTTATCCCATTTTATTACGGAACAGAGGTGTCAGAATGCAGCACTACGCAGGTCACTGCTTATGACAACAATCCCACGACACAGACCTCACCGCCGTCATCGCCGGTTTTGGACAAGACCCGGTAAGACCTCTAGTTGTTGGGACAACTTTGAGAATGAAGTGGTTGTTGCTGAAGAATGGCGAGAGAATTTTCATTTATCAAGGACATTGCTGTTGTCTTTGAGTGAGCTGCTTCGCCCACACATTGAAGGGAAGACGACTGTAATGAGATCGCTTGTCAGTGTTGTCAAAAAAGTTGCCTGCACACTGTACTATTTAGCAGATGAGGGGAGATTACGCAAGACAGCAAACGCCTTTGGATTGTCAAAACAGGTGGTGTCGAAAATAGTAAGGCAAGTGTGTGAAGCTATTACAGTCCACTTGGGCCCTGTGTATATACAGTTACCTGTCACAGAGTCCAAAGTAGAGGAACTTGTAGCAGGGTTTCACCGAGCCCATGGCATCCCTCAGTGCATAGATGCCGTGGAAGCGACCCATGTGGAAATAAGGCAGCCATCTACAAATGCTATGGATTACTTGAGCAGAAAGGGGAAATTCTCTCTTAACATACAAGCCACCTGTGATTACAAGTATTCATTTATTGATGTCGTAGTGAAATGGCCGGGTAGTGTCCATGACGCCTGTATTTTTGCAAACTCCACGCTGAACACACATTTGAAAAATGGCACGATCCCCTCCTCAAAAAAAATAATTCTAGAACACGAGGAGGCCAGACCCAGCATATGCTTTACTTCCTTACCTGATGAAGGAGCAAATGGAGGGAGCACTGTTCAGGAACAGTATTTTGGACTGTCCTTATGTCGAGCTAGCATGGTCATCGAATGCGCTTTTGGCAGACAGAAAGCACGGTTTGGAGCATTGAGAAGGGCGATGGACATTAATCTAAACGACCTTCCCTTTGTCATCTATGCCTGTTTTGTGCTCCATAACTACTGTGAGGCCACCAAGGAGACGATGGACGAGAACAGTCATCGAGGCAGTTCAGCATGACAAAGACAACCAGCCAGACACACAGATTTATTTCAGAGGTGACTGCATCACAGCAGAGGGGAAGAGGGTCAGAAGAGTCCTTACTGAATTCCTTGATCCATAAAAGGGACTTCTCTCGGTTGGCCACTGAGGCAAAATTGTTCTCTGAACCCTGCGTTTGTGTGTGTTACACGCCACTCATGGTGTGTTCACACCAGACGCGACGCGAATATGCGCATCGCGTCACTCGCAGGATGTTTTTCGTGTCACTCGCGTGAATCAAGCGCGATCAACCATGGTGGAGATAACTACAATCGCTGTTTTGCACCTGTTGTCAAAAAGTCCCAAATACAATGGAAAGCCAAACGCCGACGTGTCTAGGTTCCCAGCACCATCCAGAGGAGGATCAATAACGTTAGGATCCTGTATTAATGTGAGGTGGCGGCAAGTCACTGATAATAAGTGAGTCACTGTCATTGAACCGAATCATTTACATGGTTGATTCAGGAACGAAACACCGTCATGTTGCTCAGAGACGCGAAACAGTGCTGTGGCTTTGTTTGGAATTATTTTTGTTGGCGAAATGAAGCAAAAACAGGCAATATGATGTTTAAAACTCACTGCACAGTTGTAATGGTGTGTTTACACCAGACGCGAAGCGAATATGCGCATCGTGTCACTCGCTGTAGATTACTCGCGGGATGTTTTTCGTGTCACTCGCGTGAATCAAGCGCGATCAACCATGGTGGAGATAACTACAATCGCTGTTTTCTACCTGTTGTCAAAAAGTCCCAAATACAATGGAAAGCCAAATGCCGACGTGTCTGGGTTCACAGCACCATCCAGAGGAGGATGAATAATGCTAGGATCCTGTATTAATGTGTGTGTTACATTTTACTACTGTATACAGTGATATTACTATAATTTTTATTATTGATAGCAGCATCTCTGTAGCCATGCAACAAAATAAAATACAACTACCACTACAACTGATTTTAATTGTTTTCTATCTCCTGACCTATATAATAACAGACGGCTGCAATAATGCTCTCTTCTATTGTCTGATTCAACTGGACGTGTCAAGAAACTCTTTGCTGATTGGTTTGCGCGAGAACGCGTCATGCGAATTTTCCGCTCAGTTGAAATTTTACGCGATTGAGGCGAATATCGTGCGTTTGCGGCAAACGCGTCGTGCATTTCACGTCATTTGCGTCGCCTGGCGCGAATTCGCCTCTATTCATAAAAAAAGGGTGTAAGTGCCTTAAGTTAAAACTTTTTGTTTGTTTATTTTTGTTTTTACAGGAAAACATTAAGGCAATTTTATTTAAAATGAAAGTGATATGTGCTGTATGTGTTTGTCATGTTGTTGAGTTTACAGCACCCATAGTTCACTGCACTATGTCTTATGTTGATCACTCAGACATCTGTAAAAAAAAAATGTTAACTTTTTTTGTATTGAATAAATTCTTCACATCGTTGGAAATGAATCAGCCACTGC
>NW_015548241.1:29556-30554 GCF_001515605.1 Sinocyclocheilus anshuiensis | reverse complement strand
ACTGCGTATCAACTGGAAGCTTTCTTTCAAGTCTGTCTTGTTTGTGTGCCTTGAGTTTTGCCTTTAAAAGAGTAGATTAAAATTATTTCAAGCTAGCTTACATAAAAATGTTAAAAATATATAGGCCAAGATGATAATATACATACAAACAGGTTAGTCACTTAACTATCACAACACACCTTGGTGGAATATAACGAAGTACATTTACTCAAGTACTGTACTTAAGAACAGTTTTGAAGTACTTCTATTTTGAGTATTTGAATTTTCTAATACTCTACACTTTATACTACACTATAATTTGGAGTGAAATGTACTTTTTGCTCCAGTATATTAGTTTGATTACTCGGTAGTAACTTTACGGATTCATACTGATACCCACCAGTACTGTATATAAAGCAATTAAGATTAGCCCTACCTTTACCACATGCAACATTAAAGTGATGAACACAATATTACAGTAATAAAATATCTAATAATCTAAAAGGGCCATTCTGCATTTGTAATTTTGGTACTTAGTATATTTTCATACTTTTATTGATATTTATATGTTTATACTTTTGTAATTTTACTTAGTACGATTTTAAATACAGTACTTCTACTTGTAACGGAGTACTTATTCACTGTGGCATTGCTACTTTTACTTAAATGAGTATTTATTCCACCACTGCAATAGACACTGTACTGATAGGCATATACAGAGTTATTAGTCTACTTTTATAACCAAATGCACTTCTTATTGATCAACGATTAAGCACTACATACATGAAGTAGATCTCTTCTCTCCTTCACCACTGGGGGGTCCACATTGCTGCCAGCAAGGCAAGGCAAGTTTATTTATATAGCACATTTCATACACAATGGTAATTCTGTCAGGACCACTATCGTCAAAGATGATTGACAATTAGCATACAGTTTGGATTGGCGGTATGGTTCCGTTCTGGGCAAAAACTCCCTGCGCATCCATGCAGCCTAGCATGGATGAGAGCAGGGAGAGCAGC
>NW_015548241.1:28866-29508 GCF_001515605.1 Sinocyclocheilus anshuiensis | reverse complement strand
AGCCTTGATGACGACACACTTTATTCTCATTGGTTAGATTCTGTGATGACAAGCACGACGTGTGTTGCGTGTTTATTCTAACAATTAAATTCCAATGATGCTCACAAATCTGTGTTTTTATAACAGTAAAAACATTTTTAGGTAGTCGCACTGTTATATTGAGTCACGTTGATGAAAGCATATAGCTACACCTCCACTTAATTGGTATTTAAATAGCATATGTTAATGTTTAAGAATGTACCTTGTTATAAAACATTTGTCACCAAAATGACTGGAACAAATAAACACGCTTGAGAACTCCGTTGCTGCCTTGGAAAACAAATTGCATCCACTGTTCACATAACACTGAATAAGGTTATCTTTTCCTCACAACCAAAAACACACTCTTTAGAGATATTAGGTTTGTTCGACTTCATGAGGCACCGCAAAGTTTGGCTGCCACCTGTCAAAAACAATGCATTCTGGTTACATTAAAAATGCTTTTGTCCAACTTTGATCGGCGCTGCAGCCGCCCTATGATCACATGTGCATTCAAAGTACGGCGAGAGCAAAACGGGACCATCCGGCCTAGGTCAGGCACTGCAAAAGCCTTGATGACGACACACTTTATTCTCATTGGTTAGATTCTGTGATGACAAGCAC
>NW_015548241.1:24198-28593 GCF_001515605.1 Sinocyclocheilus anshuiensis | reverse complement strand
GGCTACTCTCTCCAGCCGGAGGCAGGCTAGTAACTCGAGCAAGTAACTGCGGCGCTGCCGAATACTTCCGTAACCATGAAAGAAACGCGTTAAGCGACGCGCTCTTGCTCTTGCTCGGGTCGCTGAGTGCGCGCACGCGCATAAGAATCCAACTCTTAATTAACAGTGTAAATAACTCAGAATGCATGAAATGACATTACCCCCGTTAAGCGCAGCATATTGCAACAACAGCGTGTTGCCAGAGACAACGGATAAGTACCGCACATGCATGAACTAGCACAAGCATTTAACTGAAAACAACTTAAGGCTATCTGTGTTGCTTGGGCTCATTAACAACACGCATGTTGCAGATAACCTGAGAGCATTAAATGGAACTTAGCCTGTGAAGATGTTCCAGAGAGTGAAGCATAGCAGCTGTGAAGTGGATGCTTGATCTCTTGATATCCTTTTTGGGGATGAAGTTCCAATCTGAACTCGTTCTTGAGTCAGTCACATAACTTCTGGAGTCCATGACAATAATGTAGCGATGCGTGAAATAATGCTAACTCAGTCACTTTCAAATCAGGCAACTTATAATCAATACGGTGAATTCACGTGTTCAAGTTAATGGGGATCAGCTGAGAGTCAGCTGATGCGAGCTTGACTAACATGACCTGCCAGAACTAGCGCTATGCTTGATTTCAAAGTGCTTTACATAAAAGAAAAGAAAATCATAATAAAAAACTAGATAAAAAAGTTTGTCAAGTCAAACTTTAGGTTGGCTTGAGAAAGCCTAGCATGAAAGTTTAAAGTAGTTGTAAAAGCTTAAAGTTTAAAGGTTTTCAGTTTGAAATAGACTAATTAAGTTGTAATTTACTCGTTTTTAAAAGCTAAAAACCAGCTAAAACCAGCTCATTAAATTGAAAACCAGATAAAGACAGATAGATAGATAGACAGATAGATGTATTTTTGTTGCTACAAATCCAAATTAAGTGAGCTACTCAAATTATGGTGAGCTACAAATTATTATTTACTAATTTGTTGTAATGTATTTTATGTTACACTCAATTTTTCAATTTTATCAGTGAGCATATTTTAAAATCATTATAGCATTTATAGCAACAACTCGTAAGAAAAGCTAGTGTTGCGAGAGACACGCATTGTCACAGTAACCAAAATCGACAGAAATGCATATTCAAGACAAGGGGGTAAGAAAATGCCCCCTACACAATCTAAATAAATCTAATACGACTGTCACTTTTGAAGTGAAATGTGAAAATAAATTAAATGTGTTGTGGTATTACAGTTGCTCACGAGGCGTGCAAGATGACTTTTTATGGGTTTTTTTTGTTGTTGTTGTTGAGCTTTACAACCAATCACACACGTCTCTGTTGAGGTCATGATGCAATAACCAATCAGATGAGTGTAAAATAGTTAAGAAAAATGCAGCATTCGATATGTATATAGGTATGTTTAGGCTGTTATAAATGTTAAAAAAATCATTCATATATTATAGAGTTGTTTGGGGTTGGGATAAATTAAACGCGATCTGCGATGACGTCACAATCGTGTTGCATTGTGGTCTATGGAGTGGCCTGAAGTGTGCATATGAAGGAGACTCGCTCCACGTCATAATCGTGTTGCATTGTGGTCTATGGAGTGGCCTGAAGTGTGCATATGAAACAGACTCGCTCCCTCGGTCAATACGAGGGGTTGAGGGTCTGTCCATATAAACTTCCCTCGTCCACTTCATGAAGTGGAACGCACTTCAAAATGGCGGCGGGGATTCCCCAGAGCGTCTAAAAGTGAACTGGAACGCAGCCCATGTGCTCAGCTCAGCCACACTCTGTCTCTGACTGAATACAGCAAATTTTCTCGTGGAAAACTGCAGATACAATGCAAGTAAGATATTAATTTATAATCCTTTTGTTTTTCATGCTACTAAAATAACAATGGGTCTCATTCACTAATAATTGCGTACGTTTTTCGTATTTATACGCACATTTGACCTTCTCACGAAAACTTTCCGGCTAATTCACAACACGTGCGTATGCACATGAGCTTGTTCTTCTGTTAGTGAATTTTTGAGTCTTCTAAATGAGCCCAAACCAGCTCCATATAAGGGCTTTCCGCAAAGCGGCACTCGTCCAGAAAAAGACAATTATGGCACCGAAACAAAAGACAAAGAAAAAGAACTTTAACGATAATGAACGTGAGGTTTTGCTGTCGGAGGTGGAAGTCAGAAAAAATGTGCTATTTAAAAGTGTATCCACTGGCGTAACGGGCACAGGTAAAAAAGAAGCATGGGATACGGTAACACAAGCCGTTAATGTGGTTTCACCAGAAATTCGGACGGTTGCCGAAGTTAAAAAAAAAGTGGTTTGACATGAAGTTCAAGGCCAAAAGAAGAATTTCATTTCAACAGAGGAAAAAAGACAAGGGTGGAGGGCAGGGGGCACCTGATCTGTCTGCCTTCGACGAAAGAATGGCTGCAATTATAGGACAGTCAAGCTTGAGTGGCATTATAGAAAGGAGTGAGGGTTAGAGTGACCTAATACAGGAGCAATTACAACACGGTAATTTGCTTAAATCAAAATCTTTATTTGAAGGAATGTATTCAAGTAATCATCATAACTCAAAACTTCCGGCTTTTGCAGAACATCCACAGACAGCAGATGTAAATGAAGAAGCTGAAGTCCAGCCGTCTACTTCCCAATCCACTCGTTATACCCCTTCACAGAGGCGCACCGGCGCACAAGTCCTGACCGACGAGGTGCTCGCTAGTCAAGATGCCCCCATCCTTGCCGTTAAGGACGTGGCAGCTGGCCTACGGGAAATAAATGAGTCACTGAATAAATTGATAGCATTGCTTAGCAGTCACAGAAGTGCATAAATGTGAATAAATATATTGTGGCAAAGTTCTGTTTTCTGATGTGTTTTAATATTCCCTAAAACTTTTTTGCAATCGTTAAAAGCACTTTTACAAATTCCATTTGCTCAATTATAGAATGTGCACTGCAGCAAACTACAAAAGCTATTTAAAAAAAATAGAATGAGATTATATACCATTATAAACGTTGTATCAACTGAAGGCGTGCTTAAAGCGCTGCTTGGGCTGGCGCGTGCATCTCGTCACCCACAGGTTCCGGCTGTGCGTGTGGTCCATAAGGAGCAGGTCCACCCCGTGCCATTGCGATGTTGTGCAGTACACAACATGCTAAAACAATCTGACAGATTTTGTCTGGCCTGTATAACAGCATTCCACCAGCTGCATCCAAGCACATCCAACGGGATTTGAGTAACCCGATTGTGCGTTCTATCACTGAGCGCGCACGGGCATGTTTCAGGTTGTAGCGCACTTCTTGAGGGGTCGTTGGGTTGGCTAGAGGTGGCATGAGCCATGTTTTGAGACCATAACCCCTGTCACCTACAACAAGCATCATGATAATGAACCTTTATTTAAATGAACTAAAAATATTCTGGGCACACTTCTACTCACCAAGAAGCCATCCCTCTTCACCAACCCCAGCTTGCAAGCGCTGTCCTAAATAACTGTTTTGTAAAATAAAGGAATCGTGAGTTCCTCCGGGCCAGCGTGCAACAACATTTAGTATGTTACAGCTGGCATCGCAGTCTATTTCAACCTTGATGGAGTGGTAATTTTTTCTGTTCACATAGTTTATTGCATTTGCGGATGGTGCTTTCATACGCACATGGGTACAGTCTATTGCACCGATGGTATTAGGTATGCCACTGATCTCATAGAACCCCTCTTAACTACCATCTGGTGTGCCACATCATAAGGAAATTTTACACAAGTTGTCATAAGACCTACAATAGCTTTTACCACCTTGTGAATTGTACTTTGTCATGAGCCATCTCATGATGACTATGAAGCAGGCCCGGCTCCAGAATCAAATCACTGAGGGTGCTTCTTAAATTAGAGAGGGTGCTGTTATATATGCAGGTGACCGTTGCTATGGCGCAAAGAGCGCTCCGTTCAAAATCACTAAAAGCTGTCATTCATCTTAGTTCATCACGATCTCACAAAGATACGTTATTATCAGTAAAGTTCTCTACTATCTTTAGTAGAACGTATCAATACTTTGTTATAATGAGATGATTCGGGTGAGTATCATCGTTTGGTCCAAGAACTGAAGTTGGACGGAAGCCGGTTCAAGGAGTACTTTCAGATGAGCAGGGCACAAGGGAGTCCATTTAAAAAAAACAAAACATGCACAATTTGAAGTGTTGCTCCAGAAAATCGGACCTTCTATTACAAGGTGAGACACAAATTACTGGGAAGCCACCAGCTCGGAAGAACGTCTCTCCATTTGTCTGAGGTAACCTATGTGTCAGGGATTCATCACAGTCACTTCAGTCACCATCCAGGATAATTACCCGATCACAGTCACC
>NW_015548241.1:14185-23959 GCF_001515605.1 Sinocyclocheilus anshuiensis | reverse complement strand
GGCGTGGAGGAAGGCGTCTCAAAGCCCCAGATAAACTTAAGAGAAAATGCTCGTCATCGTCTGGCTTATTATTAATTGCCTTCAGGACACAGCGCTGATATTCTGAGATATCTGGCTCATATATATATATTCTCTTTGGAGCCAGAGTGCGACACAAAGGTATTTCAGGTGTGCAGGGTGGTGGCACATCAGGGGATCTAGGCTGTGTGCGGTGTGCCCTGTTGGCTTCAGGACACAGCGCTGATATTCTGAGATATCTGGCTCAGACTTTCTCTTTGGAGCCAGAGTGCGACGCAAAGGTATTTCAGGTGTGCAGGGTGGTGGCACATCAGGGGAGTCAGGAGATCTAGGCTGTGTGCTGTTGGCCTGGGTTTGGGTCAGTGACAGGGATTGTGCATTCTCATCTGTTGTCTGTGAGGGAAAAAAAATAATAATAAAAAAAAATTAATAGCAATTTATTGATAACATATACTGCTGCTATTACTACTATTAATAATAGCCTAATAATTCCTTTGACAGAAAAAAAAACGTCATTAATTGCAATTTATTAAACAGATATAGCAGCAAAACAGATATAGCATCACTTTAAGATTGAAGTTCACATAGTATGCTACACTACCTCAACTGGTGTTACCAGGGACTCGAGGCCTGAACCTGACCTCTTTCTCTTCATTTTTCTCTCTTTTATATGTGTCCCTCAGGTACTTCCACTTTTTACGACATTTTTCTACTGAAATTTATATGGACAACAGGATTAGTCCATTTAAAAAACAAAAACAAAACAACTGAAGCAAGAAAATTATTCTGACTGCCAGACATTAACGTTACATATATAACGTTACATTTTAACAAACAAAACGGTTTGCAAGCTAGGCTACATAGCTTTTTCCTTATTTCCTAATTAGTTGTCTAGGTAACTGCTGCTTACCTGGTAGACCCACGGCAAAGGAAATGTTCCTCCAGGCATTATTCTTCAAATTTACATTGTGGTAGTCCGGGGAAGTCATCTGGTAGAGACATGGATGCTCAGAAACCAGCAATATTAATTTCTCCTCCATTTTTCCTGTTGTTGTGCTTGTTGACACGTCATTGTAACAAAGTGACAGTTGATCGGTGTGGAATTTGCCCCACCCCTCCTGCACTCTGATTGGTTAGCTGACTAGAAAGTGACAGTGATGAGCGCAGCGTTTTATCCAAAGTTGAACATTGTTCAACTCTCGGCGAAAAAGACGCTCGGCACGCTCCTGGCGTTTTAAAAAACGTGGCGCTCCCATTGAGAACAACTGAAAAAATACGCTAGCCGCGGGGAAAAACGCAATTAGTATACATTTACCCCTTTGTGTCATGTCTGACTAGAATATCATAGATAGATAAGAAATATTAGAATGGTAGCTTAATTGATAAAACTTGTACATGAAGGTGTCAGATATCATGAAAATCATTTTATTTGAGCCTGTTGTCATCAGGCAAGGTATTTACATTTTTGGCGTATATGCACTAATTTTCATTATTCCTCCCTTTGTCAAATAGGTGTCATTGTAAAAAAACTGCATAGATCTCTCATTCAACACTTCTGCAAGAGAACATCAATACATTAAAAAATAATAATACTAACTCAAATGCAATAAATTCAGTGTATATTATGAAACTGTTTACATTTTGTGTCTACTTGTGTGCATAGATAAGGAATGAATGGAGAGTGAAAGTGTCCTTTCTAAGGATCACTACCTTGACGTGGTGGAAAGGCTTGTGTGTTCCAGTGATCCCAAGAGTACGTCATTCTGGAGCTTTTCACTTCAGTTTGATATGCTTGATATGGTTCCAGACTAAGTGCGATCCAGATGGGCATTAATTCAACTGTATAAAATGCACATATTGTTTAAACATAAGTATTTGGTTTTATTTCTCTTAATCGCTTAATCACAATGGTTGATAGATAGATAGATAGTTTGAAGTAGTTCTAAAAGCTTGAAATTTATTTAGCAAAAAAAACCCCAGCTAAAACCAGCTGATTTAACAAAACAAAACAAAAAAACAGCCTGGCCAGTTTATAAAAGTGGCCATAACCTCTTTAAAACCAATCATCTGGGTGACCAGCCAAATCAGCCAACCAGCTTAGCATGATTAACATGTAGTTAGCATGTTTCCACCATGACTAGCATGTTGCTACTATGTTGCTAGCATGATTAACAAGTTATTAGCATGTTTCTAGCATGATTAGCAAGTTACTAGCATGTCGCTAGCATGATTAGCATGTCACTAGCATGATTAAGTTACTTGCATGATTAGTAAGTTACTAGCATGTCGTTAACATGTTTCTAGCATGATTAGTATGTTACTAGCCTGTTGCTAGCATGATTAGCAAGCATGTCGCTAGCATGATTAACATGTTGCAAGTGATTAACATGTTGCTAGCATGACTATTAAAGGGTTAGTTCACCCAAAAATAAAAATTAGGCTGCGTTTTACTCACAAAAAAAAGTGTCTCACACGGCTCCGGGGGGTGAACAAAGGCCTTCTGTAGCGAATCGATGCGTTTTTCTAAGAAAAATATCCATATTCAAAACGTAATAATCACTTTAATCTAGCTTGCGCCAGCAGTTGTACACAGAAGCAATTCCGGGCGGATGACGTATCAGGTCAGCATTACACATGTGTCGGTGCGTCTCGTGAAAACCAACGTTTGTTTACAGGATCAAAAGAAGCAAAGTTTCCTTACTTTAGCAAAGGAAAACAAGTCTCTTGGCTTATATCGAAATCCTCCGACATTCTTCTTTACAAATCCTCATTTTGTACTTCTAATTAGTGACCGTTGTTTTGTTTCGATCTCTCCGCTTTCGTCACTTCTGACTGGCGCATGCGCAAAGCTGACCTCATACGTAATTCCCCCGAAACTGCTTCCGTTTACAACTGTGAGCGCAAACGCAGCCTAATTTTTATTTTTGGGTGAACTAACCCTTTAAGTAACTAGCATGTCGTAAACATGATTAACAAGTTACTACCATGTTGCTAGCATGATTAGCAAGTTACTAGCATGTTTCTAGCATGATTAGCATGCTACTAGCATGTTGCTAACATGATTAGCAAGTGACTATCATGTTTCTAGCATGATTAACAAGTAACTAGCATGTTGATAGCATGATTAGCATGTTGCTAGCATGTTGTTAGTACTTTTCTAGCATGATTAGCATATCGCTAGGATAGATAGATTAGAAGTATTAGATAGATGAGTTTGAATGGATTAGAAATAGTACATAGAAGGGAAGTCTGATTTAGTCTAAAGGGCTTCAGTGTGTTTAGATTTGATAAGTCAGATCAGTCTGAAACGATATAGCAACCCGAGTCAGATCAGTCTGAAGAGCTGGGCTGAGTTTGGTGGTTCTAGCTTGAAAGCTGTAGGAGGAGTAGCGTTCAGAAATGTTAGTTTCATAAGAATAATAAGAAGCTTAAATAGCAGATCAGTAGGTTCGTTTTCTCAAGCCAACCTAATAAATCAACGTGCGTGCACTCTGTGTGTGATTTGGTGATATAGCCTACTTGATAATGTCAGATCGCACATCATTACAACAACACTTACCATATTATCGCAGAAGATATACTGTATATCGCAGACCCCAGACTCGACTTGATTGGAAAATGAATCATCCGCGGTTGGGCGCGCACTTGTTTGCACATGAACAAAGGTGTTTTTTAGTAGTCTAACTGGCAAACGCCAGACCACTGATTCGTGTGACGGCCTGCCTACCTGCCTGCTGTGTGGTTTTGTTCATTTTTGTGTTTCAGTGGGGCGGGGCTGCAGCCCGAATGCAGATGGAGGACACCGGGGCCCGGAGTCTTTCCTAATTATAAAAGCTTCCTACCTTTCCCCTGTTGGTTGGTGTGTGTGTGTGGGAGGAGTTTGCCTCTCCCGCGCATCACCCTTTTATGTTGCTTTCTACCGGCATTTGTGTTCAATTATTATTTTGTTTGTTAAATAAATCTGTTATATTTTTATTCAATCCCTGCTTCCCTCTCTTTTGTCATAATCTCTGAACCGGTACACCTAGGAAGCAATTTAAGAATCCAGAAGAGGCAGAATACACAGAGGACTAAAACAGTTACGCTAAAGGCGCTCTAGACAGCGCATCTGGAATCACGATGGAACTGGACACTGCAACACCGCCTGAATTTTCGGCTTCACCGAAGGCACCCGCCCCTGTCCGAATACACGGCCAAGATAAGCCACAGTCGGCTTCGCAAACTCACACTTTGCGAGGTTGACCGTGAGCTTTGCCTCCACCACACGTGTAAAAAGTTGTCGCATACGTTCTAAGTGAATATGAATACTATTAATTAACGGTGTTAATTGCGCCGCACGCTCCCAAGTTAGCCAAAGTCTGTGAATTTTTAAAACAATCTATAGACATTTGTTCTACCTCATCCAATGCATTTTCAATGTCTATATAGTCAGATTTAACTGGAGCTGGATCAACGACGTTACAACGTTACGTTAAAGACGAATACGCTTCCTGTGCTTTACCTATTAATACAGTCTGAAGCATCAATGCACGCGCCGCGTCCGGCCAATTACATGCATCGGCAATGCGTTCAAAAAGTACAAAAAAATAATCTGGATCTTTTTCACAAAATTTCGCCACCAGTCGCAAATTTCTTACAACATCAAACCCAGAATTACCGTGTCCCAAAAAAGAAGTGCACTGTGAATACATAACTATTCCAGCTGCGGCACCTTCTCTATCCGTATGTTCAAAATCAAACCTAGCCTGCAAATTCAACCCCTGCTTCCCTCTCTTTTGTCATAATCTTTGAGCCAGGTTATGACATTCGTCAAACCTGCTTTCCTGCAGTCCGTGTTCTTCTGACTTCTGACTGTTTTGTAGTAAGTAACGAATATGCTTCGGGGAAATGTATCGGAGTACAATTATACATTTTAATTAGGAAATGTAGTGGAGTAAAAGTAAAAGTTAGCTGAAATATAAAAACTCAAGTAAAGTACAGATACTCCCAAAAAATACTTAAGTACTGTAATGAAGTATTATTACTTCGTTACATTACACCACTGATGGTAAGTGAACTCTAAGTGAAATAGGTATTTCATTACTTTACTTATTCAATAGGGCTTAAAGCAGATTTTGCGTACTCTCCAAAGTGAAATAGGCATTATTTGATCGTGTTAGCTTATTTATTAATGCGGTTTATAGCAACTCTTAGTAATTTGTGCAGATGTATCAGCAGTATGCATAGCTATTCAGATCGCAATGTTAGTGAATTTTAATAGCAGCAGCATGCTGAGCAAATTCAGATGCAACGTTATTAATAACATTAGCAGCAGCATGCTTAGCAAGTCAAATTATGTTGCTAATTGTGCAGCGGCAGCAGAAAGTGCTTTAGTTCCATGAAATATCAGTGATATCTCATAGATGGTAAATTAACCCTTAAAGTGCAATAGGCATTAAATTACTTTTGCTTATTCAACAGGGTTTACAGCAGATTTCGTGCTGCAGCAGTAGTTTAGGCTTAGCAAATTCTGATTGGGTTGATCAGGTTGTACAGCGATTTATGCTTTCGCTGAATACTTTGTTAGCTTATTTAAAGGGTAAGAATAAAGGTAAGTATTTCCATTGCAGTAATGGTGATGAATGAAAACTCTTGAATGATACATTTAAAACTATTTGCTCAGGTCAACTGAGCCTGAGTCAGGTGGTTGCTGGGGGTTACTTCATCTATCAGCCTACAATGTGATTCATGTTTGTTAAAGGTGACATATCATGAAAATCTGACTTTTCCAGGTTTTAAGTGCTATAATCAGGTCCCCGGTGCATCTACCAACCAAGGAAACGTGAAAAAGATTAACCCAGTAACTTTGTTTTGGTAAGCCTTTTTCTGCAAGCGTCTGAGAAAACGAGTGCGTCTGATTTCGCACCCCTAGTGACGTTGTAAAGGGATCTCATTATAATATTACAGCCCCTTAATCTGTAAATTTACACCCACGGCGCCGTTATTGTGTTTTCGCAAGGGACAACGGTGTACCAGCTCTAATGCCATGGTGATACAGACATAACTGACTGTTTTTGTAACTCGTGTGTTTTTAACGTAAACTTGTGTGTGAATGAGAACTTAGCATGCGAGTACTACTAACGTTAAACTGTGACAGCCGCTTTCTGTGCGTGTGCACTCGTAGTGTGCGTTTCTACCTAGGTAAGTTTGAGCTATTGGCTCAGACACACATAGGTTTATTTAACTAATGACCTAAATAACTAAGGGTACAGCACCCAGGTTCACATTGCTAAGAGACTAGTTTAAGCTATCTGGTCAACCAATCAGGTACACACAGCAATAGTTCACTAGTGTTAAGCCATTCGGCAAAGCCGGCCCAGGCTCACATAGATAGCAAACACGGTCTCACGGCTCTCCGGAGCAGCAGCAGTACATATGTCTTGGCAATAGATCTGCTTGTTCTGGGGGGTGATTATCTTTTCATCTCTCTTCTGTCTTATAGGGATGATTTCAAGCATGTTATTGTATAGAAGCAGTACGCTTTCATGCTACAGCAGCTAATATTTTAGCTGTTTTGTTTATCTTCTTGTCCAGCTTTGTTGGGGAGTTATTTTATGTGCTATTTTTGCAGCAGCAGTATGTCTTAAATACTCACGGCACTGTATCGCCGTATGCTTTGGCATTAGCAAGTTCCCGTACTTGCTTGCAGCAGCAGCAATAATCTACAACTACAGCAATTCAGCAGCAGCAGCGTAGCAGATCTATTCCACCAATACAAAATACATTAACGTTGTCATATCCATCACCATGCTAAAATCTTCTGAGAGTTGTCATGATTGAAATGTATAGTTCAGTCATGAAACTGTAGATGGCGCAGGCTGACTGGTATTAACGTAACTGATGATATTCAGAGCGTTAAACGACTTGGCACATGCTGATTGGTTCATGTTGCATACGCAGCCAATGAGCGTGCTACTTTACATTCAAATAGCTGGTTAGCATTCATTTGAGCATTTGCAGCGCGCTTTCAGAGTTCCTCTGAAACCCACCACCTTCCCCAGCTCCACCTGTATAGATCTACTACGGGTTATTTTATATGCTATTTGTGCAGCAGCAGTATGTCTTAAATACTCACAGCACTGTATCGCTGCATGCATTGGCAGTAGCTAATTCCCGTACTTGCTTGCAGCAGCAGCAATAATCTACAACTACAGCAATAACCAACAGCAGCAGCAATTCAGCAGCAGCATGGCAGATCTATTCCGCCAAGACCAAATACATTAACATTGTCATATCCATCACCATGCTAAAATCTTCCGAGAGATGATTGAACAAGATAACAGAATCTGAAGGCATGTCACAATTGAATTTGAGTTTTTTCTTATTGCAAGAAATTTTAACAAAATATTTGAATGACTTAACAGGAATAGCTCAGCCACTGTTTCAATCTCCAAAAATCTAGACACATTCCTAAACTTTGGTCACCTGGACTGAACACTTTGATTAACTCCCTTTTTTCAAAAATTCTATCCAGACAAATACAAACAGGGTCTCACATCTGCATAACTTCAGATGCATCTATGTGATGGCAATTATCTTTATTTCACTAAACACAACTGCCTTCTTCTAGAGCAGGCAAGGGCAAACTCGGTCATGGAGGGCCGGTGTCCCTGCAGAGTTTAGCTCCAACCCTGATAAAACTCACCTGCCTGTAGCCTTCTATTAATCCTGAAGACACTGATTAGCGTGTTCAGGTGTGTTTGATCAGGGTTGGAGCTAAACTCTGCAGAGACCCTCTGCATGTGGGCCCTCCAGGACTGAGTTTGCCCATGCCTAATCTAGAGTGAATGCAAAGATAATTTTTTTCTGCATTTTGTAAACCTCTTGCTACAATGTTTCTTAGAATGAGTTTGCAAATTAAGTTTCAGGTTTCTTTGGTGTGAAAATAGTTTCACATATCAAAGACATTTGAAAGGCTTCTCTAGTATGAAGCCTCATGTGAGTCTGAAGGTTTCCTTTAACTGTGAAACTCTTCCCACACTGAGTGCAGGTGAAAGGTTTCTCTCCGGCGTGAACTCTTATGTGAACCTCAAGGGGTGCTTTGTGTTTGCACGTTTTCCCACAGTGTTGGCACATGAAAGGCTTCTCTCCAATGTGAGATTTTACATGTTTCTTAAGCCATTTCTTGTCTGTGAAACTCTTTCCACACTCCTGGCATCTAAAACAGTTCTCTCTTGAGTGAATCTTCATGTGCTTATTAAGGGTTATTTTACATCTGAAACTATTTCCACACTGACCACATACAAATGGTCTCTCTCCTGTGTGAATTCTCATGTGAGTGTTGAAACTGTCTTTTCGTAAGAAGCTCTTTCCACACTGTTGGCAGGTGAAACGGCTTTCTTCATAATGTCTTCGCATGCGAGTATTTAGGTTTCCTCCATGTTTAAAACACTGTCCACACTGAGGGCAAGTGTAAGGCCTCTCCCCAGTGTGAGTTCTCATGTGGATTTTAAGGCTTGCTCTTTGCGGACCTTTTAAAATAAACAGTGTAACTTTTGGTTGGTTGACTGCATTTTAGTTTGATGATGAATGGCTGAAATGTCAGGCAACGGTAGAACTAATGTTGTTTGTGTGTGCATGAGGCTCCTGTGCAATCAGATGGGTTTAATAAAATAAAAATATAAAGAAATAAAATGCATTACGAGTGTCACAAAAATGAGCGTAGTCTATATGCTACTTGTCGGACAGTTTTTTTTCTTTTGTTAAAGGGTTAGTTCACCCAAAAATTAAAACACCCACTGACTGTCATATGCAGAAGCCGTTCCGGCGGATGACGTAAGACGTCGACATTGCGTGATTAGTGACGAACGCGGAGACAAAACAAAACGCCATTCACGAATTAGAAGCACAAAACGAGGATTTGTAAAGAAAAATGTCGGAGGATTTCGATATAAGCCAAGAGGAGACTGGTTTTCCTTTGAGAAATGCAGGAGCAAAGGAAACAAAGTTTCCTTACTTTAGCAGAGGCATGCGCATGACGCATACGTCCTACGTCATCCGCCGGAACATCTTCCGCATTCCACAGTCAGCAGAAGTGAGAAAAAAAGTGTTTATTACGTTTGAAATATGGATATTTATCTTACAAAAATGCATGGATTCGCTACAGGAGGCCTTTATTCACCCCCCGGAGCCGTGTGCACGCACTTTATTTCACGTCTTCTGGACTGTTGACAACCAACACCCGCTTACCCCCATTGAAAGACAATTTTTAATATAACTCCGATTGGATTCGTCTGAAAGAAGAAAGTCACATACACCTAGAATGCTCTGAGGGTGAATAAAACACAGGCTAATTTTCATTTTTGGGTGAACTAACCCTTTAAGAGAAATATATTTCATGTAGTCCTATTTATTTTATTCCTTTTATAGACTTAATTTCTGTTTTTCTCAGTTCACAGAAGCGCTGCAGGTGCGTGATGCAACGATGTGTGAATCCTCATGGTCTGTTGTTGCTATTTGCGCATATAAAGCTCTGAAAAAAATTATTCTAATCTTACTGGTTAACGATCGACTAATGAGCTTCGGTTGTCGGTCAGGAAAATATATAAATGAACAAAATGTTATACAATTCTCCAACAGATTTACTATGCTGCACGCAAGTTCAAGAAACTCAAAAACTTGCGTACACGAGCTGAGACTGCTGGTTCGTCCAGTAGCCCCTCACTGCAGAACAAAGATCCAGGGGGCGGGGTTGGCTCCACATCTAGGGGGTGGAGA
>NW_015548241.1:12941-13742 GCF_001515605.1 Sinocyclocheilus anshuiensis | reverse complement strand
TGGTCAGAGGAGAACTGGCCCCCCGACTGAGCCTGGTTTCTCCCAAGGTTTTTTCTCCATTCTGTCACCGATGGAGCTTTGGTTCCTTGCCGCTGTCGCCTCTGGCTTGCTTAGTTGGGGACACTTAGTATCTGTGCAATCAAGTCGACGATATCGCTGGATATTATTTAAACTGAACTAAGCTGGGGTGCGTTTCCCAAAAGTTCCGTCGTTATCAATAGAGTTCAATGGAACGAACCAACATAGTTAGCTAACGATGCTTTTGGGAAACGCACCCCTGGACGATGACATCACTGAATTCAATGATGAACTGCCTTTAACTGAAAATTGTGTGTTTACTATTGTCATTTTGCATTATTGACACACTATATTCCTATTTGATACTGTAAAGCTGCTTTGACACAATCTGTATTGTTAAAAGCGCTATATAAATAAAGGTGACTTGACTTGACTTGAGACCAGACGTGAGATTTGATCGTAGCCACCGCTCACGTCCATATTGATAAATTCCAAGTTTTGAGTAGAAACGACCGTACACCCAATTTTGTGATGTACGTTTGTTTTGTAAATGAGGCCCAGTGTAAGGCTTATAAACTAAAGATTCAAATCGGGGACATGGCAGACAAGTTTTGAGCAGTGGATCAAATCCAACAACAAACTCCCTTATGGTATGTACAAAAGACACCACGTGTTGAGGTGCATTTTTTTGTTTTTAGTTGTACCCATAATTTTCTGAATGTTTGGCTGAATTGGATGTCCACAGGCACCCAGAAATGGCAAAACAAGAATGCTTAGCAGAAG
>NW_015548241.1:8985-9511 GCF_001515605.1 Sinocyclocheilus anshuiensis | reverse complement strand
TAAGTTTGATTGCATCATATAATAATTGCTGTTAATAGTGTTCATCGTCTGTTTTATTACGTCTTAAATTGATTTTTACGTACTGCTGGTTCGTCTGGTTAGAGGAGAACTGGCCCCCCGACTGAGCCTGGTTTCTCCCAAGGTTTTTTCTCCATTCTGTCACCGATGGAGTCTTGGTTCCTTGCCGCTGTCGCCTCTGGCTTGCTTAGTTGGGGACACTTAGTATCTGTGCAATCAAGTCGACGATATCGCTGGATATTATTTAAACTGAACTAAGCTGGGGTGCGTTTCCCAAAAGTTCCGTCGTTATCAATAGAGTTCAATGGAACGAACCAACATAGTTAGCTAACGATGCTTTTGGGAAACGCACCCCTGGACGATGACATCACTGAATTCAATGATGAACTGCCTTTAACTGTGTTTACTATGTTTACTATTGTCATTTTGCATTATTGACACACTATATTCCTATTTGATACTGTAAAGCTCAATCTGTATAATCTGTATTGTTAAAAGCGCTATATAA
>NW_015548241.1:2469-8635 GCF_001515605.1 Sinocyclocheilus anshuiensis | reverse complement strand
CAAAATATAAATGAGCTCATTTTGGATACGGGGCTGAGGTATTTAATTGACCCCTTGTGTAATGAGTGGAGTGCTGTATGAATACACACGGCTTGACTTTTTGTGACATCACCTATTCTGATCTGTCTTACAGGTCGAGGAGCACAAGATGGCAACCATCTTCGGAGTGGTTCCAGTGATTTCAGAGAAATAAAATAAAATAATAAAATAAATAAAAAAATCTTTAAATAAATATCTGTTCTACACCTGGAGAGAAGTTTGAGGGGTCCTCCATCTCTGATAGAGGACTGTATGGCAGGCTTTTACGGTACATTCACACGGGGCGTCGGCGTCAACGCTTGATGGAGGGCGTTTCTGAAGCTTGGTGCTGACGCGACCGTCATAGTGACAACAGCCAATCACATTAGTCTTCTGGTGTTGCACGGTAGGGCGTTTCTCAAGCTTGGTGCTGACGCGACCGTCATAGTGACAACAGCCAATCACATTAGTTTTTTGGTGTTGTATGAACGCGATTGGCTAGCGTCTGCACCAGGGATCTGATTGGTTGACGCTTGCGTTGGTGCTTGAAAAGTTTTCAACTTCTGCCGCGAGCAACGGACCCAACGCGACGCAACGGACCCACAGTTCATTTCGGCAATGCTTGACGTCACGCCATTCAAAGTAAACAAGAGGCGTTGATGCCGACGCCCCGTGTGAATGGGGCGCTACAGCATTTCCAGGATGTTTGAAGAAAGTTTGCAGTGAATGTCAGTGTGATTTTACATTTGATTGTTCTACATATTTGGCTAGCCTATCATTGTGCTAGGACTCCAACTCCAGCCCCCAGGAAGGTGGGAATCCCACCTTCAAAGTCGCCCCCACTTCAATGTTGCCTCATGAACCTGTGGTACGTATGGCCTGTTTGCAACTTCCAGTACGTTGGAACAGGTCTCTTGGCAAGCTCCGTCTCCCCTGCACAAAGTAAAATTACCACCATATGACTATGAGTGGGGTAGGGCAATGTCAATGGTAACATATTTAACTGTAAAATGACCGTAAAATGCATGATTTACAGTTCAGATACAGGTTAAAACCAAAGAAAAAAAAAAAAAAAAGTGTGGGTAGGTGCAGTTCCTTTCTCACTGATCACTATGACTTTGATATGGGAAATTGATTCATGTAATTTTTCATCAACAGCTTAGAATTAGACTGGTCAGCAAAAGCAAGGACAATGCTCACACCTATGTAGAATATTGCAATAAGACCACTTGATATTTAATCTTACTCTCACTTTTATACACATCCAAACTGACTTAATGTTTTTCAATATTTGTTGGCACAAGATCTCTCAGTCCTTATTGGGGACTTTAATAGATGCCATTCTTAAATTTAAACTCTTTAAATTCAAATGCTACACTGGAGCAATGATGCTGAAAATGTTTCCAAAAGTTAGTATTTCCAGGAGTAAAGGACACACAGGTGTTTTCAATCTGTTTGATGGGAAACAGTCATATATGTGTGTGTGTGTGTGTGTCAGGAGTTCTTGTAGGGGTTTTAACGCAGTAAATTCTCAGTGATTTTTTTCTCAAAGTCAGCATGTGCACCAAGTTTTTTCCAGTCTTTTGCAGTTAGTAGTGCTGCTTCAGACATAAATATATCTCAACATCTGTCTTTCACATTGCTAGAGACTAAGAAGAAACATACAACATACTCAGCCTAATGTCAACACGACAAAGAAATCAGAGAAAGAAACTCATTGAATAATACAATTAAAATAAATTGGCTTAAAGGTACAATATGTAAGTTTTCGCCACTAGAGGTCGCATTTTCAAAACAATAACAAAGGCGAAGTTTGATGATGCTATGAAGGAGGATGTTCACGGATTAAGTAATGAATTAAATTTTTTTATTACCTGTACCTTCCATAGTTATTCAAACAGCGAATAAATTATACAGATAATGTAAGTAAATAACATTTACACTGTCAAAGAACATTATGACTCTCAAAAAACTCTCCTTATAATCAGTAAAGCTGTCTATACACGGTTTTATGAATGAATTTCTTACATCATACGCACAGCTGCGCTTTGTTGTTTATGATGAGAGAAATCGCGCGAGAGCTGAATTCAGTCAGCGAGCGCCGTGCACTGAACAAAAACTCATCTGAACGCCTCTGATTGGCCATTGCATTCATAAGCTCAACAGACTCGTGTGTGATAGGTTATAATGCACAACACTGTAAAAACGCATAAAAAATCATGGCACAACATTGAGCAGATCTAAATGTAATGCTGCGGTCAACACTTTCATTTTCATTTTATTCGCGACAGCTGTAATGGATTTAGTTTAACTGTACAGCAGCATTTGAGTCCGTGTGTTGCCATAATTTCTACAAGCGGAAACTGGGGATATGTGGATATTACATCATTGATCGGCGACAATGACCAGGGACGAGTCATTATTTAAAATTGGAATTTCTCTGGATTTACAAATCCTTGGGAACTTTTAGAATAACTTATAAATACACAACTGCATAAAATATATAACACTGCAAGTAGTTTTTGGATATTTTATTATGAAAATCTTACATATTGTACCTTTAACATTACCGCATGAGGCTCCATGTCAAATAAAGCTGTTTTAACTACAACAATCACATGATACTCTTCAAAAATAAAATTCATTTCTGTAGAGGTTTACACATTTTATTCAGGTCAACTTTGAGAATAAAAACCAACCTGTTTGTTCCTCGGTATCTTCTTGTTTCAGACTGAATACTTCTTCAATCTTCATGTCTTCGCTCTCCTCTTTAATAAACGCCATCTTTATAATAGTGAATCACGTGGATCTCAGTTGCCTCACCAGGAGTTTTTTCTGTGTTTGGACAATCTGTTTAAAATGAGAATAATTAACAGAAAGAAAAAGAAATCCAAACTAAATCTCTAGGTGCGTTTCAATCAGCTCCCTAGTTCAGTCAGAGTGATAGTCAATGGCCTTTAATGATCCTATTAGCCAAACACTGAATACACTGAGTACAAATTAATTAATGAACACAAACTATACAAACATTTCGTACATTTATTAATTTGATTTTTGGTATTTATTAGGGCTGCCACTAACGACTATTTTTATTTTGATTCATCTATCGACTAATTTATCGATTAATCTAAACGATTAATTTCCTGCAATTTTTTTTTTTACGATTTTACTAATAATATTTTATTAAACTATATTTCATTAAACCAAATGAAATCCAAAAGTAAAAAAGTAAAGTGCAAGAAGCAAGTGTCCATCTTATAGTCCAAATCACTGAAATCAAAGTTCAGTATTATAGTGTAAGAATGACAACGTATCCACGTGTTCTAGTCTACTAATAATAAAACTATAATAAAAAACACTTTTTAAAGGAGTAATATTATTTATTTTACCAGAAATATTATTTAGGAGAAAAATGTAAAGGTGCAGTATTTCTGGGAAAAAAATAAAAAAATAAAAAAATAAAAAAAATTATTAATTGGAGATGCTTTTGATTATTAAAATGTTATGGAACCATTAAAATAGAATCCAGAATAATAAAAAACACTTTTTAAAGGAGTAATATTATTTATTTTACCAGAAATATTATTTAGGAGAAAAATGTAAAGGTGCAGTATTTCTGGGAAAAAAATTAAAAAATTAAAAAATAACAAAATGTATTAATTGGAGATGCTTTTGATTATTAAAATGTTATGGAACCATTAAAATAGAATCCAGAAAATAATGGAAAACAGAATTTGGTAAACATAAAACCGTAAAACTCAATTAATTAGACTGTTTTTATGGTTAAATTAAATTTTATTCATCAAAAAGCCTGATTATAGAAAAATGAAAAAACTGATTTTGGAAATAAAACGGATTTCATAGGGCCCTATAATTATAATAAATTTTTTTGTGGTAATAAAAGTAGCTGTAAGTGAACAATAGCCTTTAGTTCAAATAAAGTATTTTAAGTAATTTTAATTATTATTGCCTCATTGCTATTATATATGTATCAAAAGCAAGAAATCGTATGGTTTTATTGAACAAAATTGTTAAAATACATAATGTATTATAAACAATAGAGCTAATGCACATTACACATTACAACAAAGGCCTGCAGAGGGCGCCAACGGCCTGACGATTATTTTTACACATTGCTGTGCGATCTAATCCTTGTTTAATATTGACCAAGCACCATTTAATTCAAATGTCCACTTAATCTTTCATATTTGTCCATTTCTTTAGGACAGAAATGCTATAGCCACTGTACTTAAAAGAATACGTGGACATCAAAACGTGTAAACACTAGGGCTGTGTATCACCAGCAAAGTCAAGATACGATACATATGCTGTAATTAAAAGAATATGTGGACATCAAAACGTGTAAACTCAGAGTGAGGGTTTGAGCTTTTATTTCGAAACCATGATGTATTCTCCGCTCTACAAATCTGATGAAATGGCGCATGTTGCGTTCCCAGATGAACGTTATAATAAACCCAAACTCACAACAACATGCAGAGATGGAGTTTGAGACGCTCCACGTGTAAATGATAACAGTTCCTGTGGAACTACTGTGAACGGAGCCGCTGTGTGAAGCATGTACTTAACCTACACGCATGTAAAAAATTAAAGCGCATATAATTATTTAATTAAATCGTAGCGTTTGTGAATTCACAATTATGCTTAATTATGATTTTTAAATGGGTTTAATATATCATGCAGCCTTGGAAAACAGACTAATAATGTGTTTTATACATTCTCGTCTGTGAAATGTGCCACTTAGTCGACGCGAGCAAAATGAAGTCGAGGATTTGTAAAAATCGAACAGTCTAATAAAGTCGACGAATCGCGACAGCCCTAGTATTTATTGATTTATAGATTATATTTAATAGATAACACTTTCATGAAAACATTCGCAGTAGGTTTGTAAAAGTCGCGTGTTTGTTGTCGTCGTTTCCTTTACAGTAGGCGTGTTTCCATTACCCTTCAAATCACAAGGCGCGTTTCCATTACCCTTCAAATTGCGCAAATTGAAAGTGCGAATTGAAAATACGCCTAATGGAAACGCGTCAATTTCGCAAAAACTCCCATATATCGCAAAAAAAATTTTACGCTCGCATGAGGTGGTTTTTCAGGCAATGCGAAAAAGTGATAATTCGCAAAACTGCAATGGAAACGTTTTTTTCACATACAGGTCACATGGCATATGTAAAAAGTCATATGATCATTCTTCAATGTACTATAACCTCCAAGAAACACTTCATACGTGGCCGCTCTCCAGTATAAGGGGCTTTCCTACCATTAATGCTTAGACAATTTACACTGCACACGTCTGCGGTGCAGTGTGGCTCTGATACGGCCACTTAATGCTTAGACAGTTTACACTGCATACGTCTGCGGTGCAGTGTGGCTCTGATACGGTCACGGTTCTGTAAAGATACACGCAAAAGCCTCCTTTGAATAAATATAGCCAAAATCCGTCAAAATACCACCAAAATCCGTTGCCATGACTTATCGCGAGAGGCAAAAGTTTACGTTTTAGTTGCATAACATTGGTTAATGGAAACGCAGTCATTTCGCAATACTTTTTTATCGACATTTATAAAATATCCCCAAAGTTTTGCGCAAATCTGTAATGGAAACACGCCTAGTGTTTTGAGCATCAATGAGTGTGCGGTGATTCGCTTTGAATGAATTATTTTTGCAAGCATTTGATTCAATTGATTCGGAGTTTCAAAAAGTTTTGTTTCTCTCATCGACTAGACTACTTATCAGTGTTATAAACTGAATCACGATATAGGGAGCGAAATGATACGCGCCTTGTTTGTTAATCATGTGCAGATGAAGAAGAAAAAAAGAAGTTAATAAATGTTAGATGAAACATTGCAACTTTACATTCAATGATAATTTATTCATTATACATGGTGTGTAAAAAAAGCATAAAATGCCTGAACAGTTCTATCTATTTAAACACTTTAAATGCTTAAAAACACCAACCTTTCTAAAGCCAGAATCACAAACACAGGAGCGCGGCGCACACTTGTGACGTCACGTCGTCTCGTCAAAATAAAATTCCTGTTCTGTACAAATGTAGGTGTATAGGAATGTACAAAAACGCATAGAAATAACAAATATATATATATATACAGTATATATATATATATATATA
>NW_015548241.1:0-489 GCF_001515605.1 Sinocyclocheilus anshuiensis | reverse complement strand
CAGTAATTTTATGTCCAGTAACGAACGGTAGAAAGTTCAGAAATGAATGGTATGCAATTTATGACAGAATAGTCCCAACAACTGATTGTTATTTTTTTCCTCACGTGTCTCACGTTTAGTAACAACGATTCAAAGCGGACACATTTCTCAAGTGACACGGGAAAAAGACACGGAAAACTTAAATGAACACCAGAAATTCATTTCTGGTTAAAAATGAAAGGCCACTTAAAACGGGAAGTATCACCATTAAAATCAGCAACAAGAGTCAAAGCTCCACAGTTTTGTTAACACAGGAAATCTCTTTAAGTTATTCTTGACTGCTTTGATGCATGATAGGGCATTGTTTAGATGCATCCATCCGAAAAAGATTTATTTTGGCCTCTTTTTTTTGCCCCCGTCTCAAGAGTCAAATGTCACCCATGTATGTATATATATATATATATATATATAGTTGTTCAAAATAATAGCAGTGTTTAAAAAAAGTGAGTA
>NW_015548240.1:2763732-2777986 GCF_001515605.1 Sinocyclocheilus anshuiensis | reverse complement strand
TATATATATGTATGTATGTGTATGTGTGTGTGTGTATATATATATGTAATATGTATGTATGTATGTATGTATATATATATATATATGTGTATGTGTATATATATATATATATATGAGTTCTTATAATTAGTTACTTATTCCACTAGTCTTTTCATTTGTCTTTTTGGCACAAGCATAAATGAATGTTGTAGCACTCTGGCTAAACTGAGACCAGCTTTATCACTTTGTTTCTGAAAGGTCAAGGTTTGTCTTTAGACTCAAGAAGCTGTTTGTATTTCCAGCTAGCTTAATCTAAAAAATTTCCAATCAAAACTGGTCTGACAAATGAAAAAATTCAATGTAATCTAAATCTGTGTTGAATTTGTTCTATTAAAGGCCAAAATCATCAAACATTAACATTTGTAATGCTTTCTTCCCTGCAGCTTGGCGATTGGTTCAGTGGAAGGTCATGCTCAGCAGTGCCCTGACCTGTGTCTGATATGGGTGGACGCTCACCCAGATATCAACACTCCTCTGACTTCACCTTCTGGAAACCTCCATGGCCAGTCTGTAGCATTCTTACTCAAGGACCTGCAGAACAAGGTAATTAGCATTCATGCACAAAATTACGTCAACAGTTAAAAGAAATGTTATATCATAGAATTTCTGACATGTTTCCTTTCTCAAAGGAGGTAACGCTTGTACATTAATTTTCCACTTACAAGTAATTTGGCTCCAGAAAACCATTTAGAATGTCTAAATCCATTATCTTCTGCTTTCTTACCTGCAGATGCCAGAAGTTCCTGGATTTTCCTGGATGAAGCCCTTCCTGTCTGCCAGAGATCTGGTCTACATCGGCCTCAGAGATGTGGATCCAGGCGAGCAGTAAGCACACCATGTTCTGTCATCCAGGATTTAGCACCTGTTGCCTGTTCTCTAAAGCCTATGCTACAAAATCACCAATTGTGACAATCCATAGGATATTTATACAAGTGACATTACCTGTAACCACCAAGAGGGCACAAAATCAAATGTTTATGATTAAGTCAACACGAGACTGTGACTAAATCGGACACAATTCAGTGGTGAATCCACTATAATGCATAAACTATGTGTGTGTAATGCATATATTAAGAGAAAGAGAAAACCGCATCACTAATTTATTTTACTAACCAATTTTGATTTTATTGCTCTCTCTCTCTCAGCATAATCCTGAAGACCTTGGGAATCCAATATTTCTCCATGCGGGATATTGACAGAATGGGCATTCAGAGGGTAATGGAGGTCACTTTGGATCACCTCTTGGCAAGGTATAGTGATATTGCGAAAAACATACACACTTATTTAAACTAGTAGTGGTGCTTCTGTAAACAACTAGCAGCAAATTGCATGTTGCTGTTTATTCTCCATGTAGTCCTCCTGTGTGCTATTGAACTCTGTAAATGGGGCAGTGTAGTTTTCTGGAGAGCTCACAAGCGGCCTTATTTAACCTGACTTGCGTGTTTAATGTCACCTTTAAATACAATGTAGCACTTAATCTGTTTAATCTGTGTACACTACATCACAATCAAACAATTTATGTAATTTGTCACTGTTATTTTTTATTTTTTATATCAGGAAACAAAGGCCAATCCATCTCAGCTTTGACATCGATGCATTTGACCCATCCCTGGCTCCCGCCACTGGAACTCCCGTTAATGGAGGACTGACCTATAGAGAGGGCATCTACGTAACAGAGGAGATCCATAACACAGGTACAGATCTACCATTCACATAACGGATGACTTTGAAATCAAATAAATCCTTTGCTAATATGTTTTGTTCCGTACTACACAGGTTTACTCTCTGTGATGGATGTGGTTGAAGTGAACCCCACACTAGGAGCGACACCTGAGGCTGTGGAGGCCACAACTAGCCTAGCCGTTGATGTCATCGCATCTGCTCTCGGTCAGACACGTGAAGGTGCACACATCGCCTTCCCAAAGATTCCAGAACCAAAAGAGGACACCGAGCTGCGGCTTTAGAGCACAAGATATTCATGGAGGACTTTGACAAACCAACCACTTTGCATTCCAAAGTCTAAAAGAACGACACTGAAGGGTTTGCAGAGATGGAGCACCAGACTAAAGATAGAATTTGAAGGTTACTGTAGTCTTGGTCAACAAAATTGTCACCTCACTGGTGAAGTGCTGCTATAAGCACATGGGTGAGATTTATTTTATTATACCTACCACTAATTTTGCTTTGGCTAAAAAAGAGCTGAGATCTGGATTCTCTATGTTTGAGGACTAATATAGCAGAAACAAAAGTATTTTTTAACATTTGTCAGCTGTTAAGGGATTAGTGGGTAACCCTGATTATTCTCTGGGATTTACTGCGGGAAAAAGTGAACTAAAAGCAAATGTGCTTAACATATTTTTGCAAGCTGAGATGACTCTTTACTGTGGTGGACTGATTGATTTTCCTTTAATTTTGAACATGTTTGCACTTTTGGACCAGAACTGTTTTTTATTGTATTTCTATGTTTGTTTGTTTTTGTATAGTAGGACTGCTTTTAATGGCTAATTTAATCCTACAGTTTTGGTTGGGTTGAAACTGAGTGATCTTTTTTGAATAGCGCATTTAAAGTAAGTTATTTTAGTAATTTTCATATCTATTTAAATAGACCTTTGAAAAATCATGTATGAATGGATTTTGAACACCCTTTCAGATCTGAATTTACCACCAGTACCAGTATCTTTTTAGGGAAGGGTAGTTTGATTTGTCACATTTTTCTGTTTCAGTAAAAATGTTTTGTTGCAATAAACAAATGTACTGGAGACGGACTGTGACTCATCTTTGATTCATTAGGTTGACTGATGACCACATCAAATGAAAATCTTCATGAATAATCTTGAACCTAAAATAATATTTCATTATAATCCAGAACTTCTTTTTTGTTTGTTTCTGTCAAGTGGATATAAACTATCTAATATTTATATGAAAATAAAAAAGATTCAATAACTGAGACACATGGAACACGTTTCACAGACATCTGATGAACCATATCAAAAGTAGCAGTCAGTATGTGGTGTGTCCACCAGCTGCTTTATGTACAGTGGAGATCAAAATTAGAGAACAATTTAAAAAGACTTGATTTTTTTCAGAAATAGAGTAAAGTGTAAAATTCATTCAAAATTGGAAGGAATTTTAGTTGTGGCTACACCATGCTAGTAGAACAGTGTTTTACAAAATAACCAAGGCATTTCAACAAAAACCCTACACCACTGAGAACAGTAACCACTAGCATGCAGAAAGATTACAACTAACATTTCTGAAGGTTACAGCAGTCAAAAATTAGGAAGTGTAGAGGCCCTTGCGTTGAATGACTTCAGCACATCTGTGGCCGCAGGACATAGCTAGTTTCTCACACTGTGCTGGTGTGATCTTGGTCCACTCTTCTTCCAATCTCTTCCAGAGTGTGGTGACTTTAGTGGGTTTCTTAGCCATAACTTTGTCACCAAGGATTTTCAGGTGGGTTTAGATCAGGACTCTGGGCTGCCCATTTCATTATTTCAAAGTTTTCAGCTTCAAAGAACTGCTTTACCCATTTTGCTGTGTGACGGAGCACTGTCCTGCATGAAAATTGCAGGCTGATTGGGTCACCAACGCAGAGAAGGAACTGCATGTTGCCACAGGGGGTTATGATAAACATTTGCATTCTCTCTGCCAAAATCCTGCTGCAGAAAACATCCCCCAAACCGTGACACTTCCTCCTCCACCTTTCACTGACTTCTTTACACACTTTGGGTTCAGTTTTTCCCCAGTTTGACACCGAACATAATGTTTCTAATCGGACCCAAATAAATAAACTTGCTTTCATCACTGAAGTGAACTTTGGACTAAGTTCTCCTCTGTCCACACAGCATGCTCCTCAGCAAAGGTTAGTCTAGCCTTTTGATTCTTTCTGCTGAAGAAAAGTTTGGTCACTGCAGAGTGGGCTTTCAGTCCAAATTCTCTTGAGACACTGTATGCCGAGAGAGATCCTTACCCTGTTCAGCGCTGAACAGGCAAGCCATTACAGCTTTAGTGTCGAACCGATTCCCCATTGAGATTTTCCACATTATCCTGTCCTCTCGTGCATTTGTCTTTCGTGGACTACCTGCCTTTTTGAAGGACTTAAATGAGTTAGTGACATTGTAAAGATGCAATATTTGAGAAATCACAGATTTGGAATGACCAACTTTTCTTGCTATGGCTGCTGTTGGCCTTCATCTGGACAACCTGCTACAGAAGGGTTTGAGTCACTTTAGAATGGCTCACCATCTTGCAAAGTCAGTAAAAACTGGAAAGTTAGGCTGCCAGTTAAATAGGGTTTGTCAGATGATTAAGGACATTTGCACAAGGTGCCAGATTAACACCAATAACTGGAAGGTATCTGAAAGTGTTCTCCAAGTTTGATGAGTGTTCTTTTTCAAATATCTCAAATACGTTTTCTATACTGTGCTTCAGAATATATTTTACTCTTGTTAGGATAACCTCCAATAAAACTAAACAGTGACCTTGTAATTTAGGAAATTGTAGGTTGTTCTCTAATACTTATTCTCCACTGTACTACAGAAAATCTCATCTTAATGGACTGAAAAAGATTTGCCCGTTCTTGCTGAGATGTTACTTCACTCTTTCACCAAGGCACTTGCAAGTTCTCGAACACATCTGGGGATACATATGGTCACATGTGGTCTGGCATTACAAGGACAATCAGCTAAGTTGTCCTAAGTTATTGGAACTGTGGCATTAATTTTCTTCCGCCTGTAAACTGTTAAGTGTCTTAAAGACTGTTCCACAGGTGCATGTGCAATAATTGTTTATGGTTCATCAAAAAAAAAGTGAAAACCATAAGCTTATTTGAATTTTCATTCAGAAAAAGGGACGTTTCTTTTTTGCTGAGTTTCTAAGGACACTTATCTCCTAATAGGCCCCTAGGGATTCTGGGCCCCTTGTATAAGTCACTGCTTCAGTCTTCAGTTGAAATCGCATTCCTGGCCCCCAATACCCTAGGCCTGTAACTATGTTCCACCATTAATCCCTGCAGACAGGTTTAAGGAACATAATAAAATTAAAGAAACTCTTTAAATTTAGTTTCTCCATTATATCTCAGTTTAGAATGACAAGTTGTTTGGTTATTTTTTGGTGGATGCTAAAAAATGCTAAAAATTAAAACTTTAAGTTTGATCAGCAGTTCTTAAACAGTTAGGCTAAGTAATCATTCATTACTATTTAATAAAAAGTATTTACATTAAAACAAAGTATTTAGCAATTTTCACATTTAATTAATCATTTAATTTGGTAATTTTATGACAAAACGAGCATTTAGATTAGAGATCAATCTTAATTTAATACTTACTTCATTGGAAGGCTATTCAGACACCTATAAAACAATGTGGATTTTTTCATTTTAGACACACCTAGGTTTACTCATTTGATTAGTAAACTAATTTATTGCTATTACTGAAGTTTAATTGCTCAAATCATTCAACCTAAATATTAGTAACAGCAATGTTCACTTGTAATTTATTAGTAAGTGACACTAATAAATAACAAATAAATTAATAACTCAGTCAACAACTGATGCTACTCCCCACATATCAAATGTGATGGGGATTATAAACAATGTGTAACAGGTGAATGACCTGCTCACACCTCAGATCAATGACAAACACACAACTGTGAATGACTGCTCTCCACTGATACTTCTGCTGTTTTGCCCTAACACGACTAGAAATGCCATCAGTCAGCTGGCAAAAAGTCAGTATGTCAAGGTGACCCGATAGCACTGGACACTGGTATTTCCACTAAAGCAGGTGTTGGTGTCACTTTATTCTCAGTCATGTTTACAGTAATCTCTACCCCCTCTCTGACAGGCTAAACACACCCCTTTCTCTTCCAACCAGGGCTTGTAAAGCAAGTGACATGCATGTTTATAGCTGTCATTCTCTCGGCCTGGAGTACACTCAGCTCTGTTTTGACTGATTGGAGGAAAAGCTAAAGGAAAGCACACCCATTTTCTAGAATGAAACCCAAGAGCTGTAACCTTAAATGCCATGTTAACACTTGTCACAAAAAAAAGTCTATTACACAATGTAATTTTATCAAGATCATTTAGTTAAAAGTTCACTTAAAGGGACAGTTCACTCAGAAATGAAAAATCGGTCATGATTTACTCACCCCCATGTCATTCCCAGCCTGTGAGAAAAGAAGACATTTTGAAGAATTAATTTTTGTTCATACAATGAAAGTCAGCGGGGTCCAGTGCTGTTTTGGACCTCATTGACTTTCACTGTATGAACAATGAAAGGTTTGGAATGGAATTAGTGTGAGTAAATGATGACAGAATTATAATTTTTAAGCGATCCATTACTTTAAAACGATTGAGGTGTGTAAAAATGCAGACAGGTTGCATATATATTATTTGTCACTCCTTTCGCTGGATCCTTCTGTTTACACTGTCCATCCATACATCCACTAGATATGGCACCTTGTTCAAGACAGCTAAAAATGGGGTAAACCCATCACGCCATCTTTGTACAGATCCTTATCCTCCAGCAGTCTGAATGTGACATGGTCACCATCTTCTTTTCACCCTGAGAGCAGTACTTACGCTAATACAGTTTAGCGCTTAAAATAACCACCCATACACGTCCATGTGACACTCACAGTCTCAAAAGCATCCAGCACACTGTCATTGGGCCAGACACCCGTGATCATCAGAAATAAGAAGAGGGAAAGGTGAAGTCTTATACAGTCTTGCGTGTCTCATTGCCTACTTGCGGAAGAACTTCAAGTAAACCACCCCTGCCAAGATGGCCAGCTCCATGATGATAATGACTGATAGTAGCAGTTTGTTCGTCACCAGTCTGTAATGACAGGAAAGGAAGAGGTTTGACACAGTATATTCTCAGAAAGAGATTTGGAAACAATTATAGTGACGTGAAATGTTTCGTAATAGTGTAAGTCTCACCGCCTGGACATTGCGCGCAGGATTTTCCTGCTGCGGCTCAGGTTCTCGCCAGTGTGAACCAACTGATGATGGAGTAAGAGAAGAGAAATTGGGAGGGTAAGAGCAGAGAAAGAGAAGAAGAACATTTTGCTTGTGCAGTTTATTATCTGCTTGTTCAACAACAATAACAATGGGCGCTGGTCTAGATAGCTCTCCCTTACTCTGTCTCTGGTGCGGTCCAGTTGTTCTCTCTGTTCTCCGAGCTCCTCGATGATGTCTGTGCCAATCTGGTCTGTCTCTGCCGCAATCCGTTGACTTCGCTCAATACTCTTTGACGCATTATTTAGAGACTCTGTCCCCTGGATAAGCAAAGCACGCTGAGACTGCAGATGAGTCTGCAAAAACAACAATTCAAAAATTAGTCACTGTTTAACTAAGACCTGCAGCATACTCAGTTATAATACCAGTGTAAACCATATTCACTCATACTTACTGACATGAAATACAGACATTACTTCAACAGAGCACAATTTTCAGTTTTTTGTTCAAATTTTTTATTGATTGGAATGTGAAATTCATAATCATAACAGTCAAACAATTTAGTCAGCAGGCAAGGGAGTGAAAATATGTTATGAAGCGTTGGCATTTATTATGGAAAGAAGAACCAGAGCTGCACTACCAGGAACATCTTATCTTTTCCAGCTTCAGAAAAGACATAGTACCTACAAGCCATTGACAAATACCTGGAGGTTTGGTGGACTTTCATAGAAATAAGATCTTCTATTTAGCTAATAATGAAGAGAAGGCTAGTACATCTAACCGGCTAGAAGAAAACCAAGTCCAAAACTTTGGGAATTCTAAAGATTGCAGTCAAGGCAGACATCAACCTTGACTTGACTAAATATTTTGAAAATAGTCTTAAAATAGTTATGCCAATAGTTTTGAAGCATTGTAAGTACAATTTTTAAGATAGACCTACCATAAAAACAATATATTGATAGATTACAGTTGATTAAATAGAATAAATTTGTACAGCCATTTTTTGCCAAATCTATCCATCTACAAATATGTCTGTGTATATGTGTATATAGCTAAAAAGATAAAGATAATTATAGATATATTTATAATAATAAAAAACAAAATAATAATAAATATAGATAGAAATTTTAAATTATAATAGACTTATATAGTGTAATTAAAAATATTATATAATAAATAATATAATATTATATAATACATAATATAATATTATATAATAGTTATATAATGTATCCTTGTTCATGGTTCATTTACTTTATTCACAATGCATCATGGGATGAGTCTTTGTATTGTTGTTTGATTTTCAAATACTTTTTTGGCTTGGATTCAAATTATATAATGCTGTAATTTATCTCAGTGCTGATTGATGTGGTTCAAAACTTGTCTTGTCTAGAATATCTTACTGAAGAAAAGTGAGCCGTAATTGTTGCTGACTATTGCTCTTTTGACTGCCATTGAATGCCAAGTGCTCAAACACACACATAAAAAATACTCATAAATGTCCACTCAACAGGAAGCATATTCTCTTCTTTTCAGGCCTTTCTGATGACTGTCACTTCCTCAGTTTCAAAGAGTTTAGAAACAGGACTCTTTGGACATAATGCATGACCTTGCTCAAGGCAACCTTGTGCGTACGCAATAAAGAAAAATCGCTCCATTCCAGTGCAACAGGCATCTTTGTTTGTAGAGTTTTGTGTGTTTATGGCAAACCAGTTGGATCTGTTTTAGATCCTAGGTAACCAGTTTTATTTTTTAGAATTATATAACACTGACACAATATACACAACTGTCAAATATTATCCTTATATTGTAATCATTATAAGCACAAGTTGTAATATTTGAAATACGTTTGCTGTGTCTACTAAACTCAATATATTAAACAATACACTACAAGTCAAAGGTTTTTGAACAGTGTTTTTTTAAATGTTTTTTTTAAAGAATTTTCTTCTGCTCACCAAGCCTGCATTTATTTGATCCAAAATACCGCAAAAGCAGTAATATTGTGAAATCTTTTTACTATTTAAAATAACTGCTTTCTATTTGAATATATTTTAAAATGTAATTTATTCCTGTGATCAAATCTACATTTTCAGCATCATTACTCCAGTCTTCAGTGTCACATGATCCTTCAGAAATCATTCTAATATGCTGATTTGCTGTTCACAAAACATTTTTTTATATTATTATTATTATTATCAATATTTAAAACAGTTGAGTACATTTTTTTAAAAGAAAGATCCAAACATTTATCTGAAATCAAAAACTTTTGTAACATTATACACCATCCCATCCAAAAGCTTGGAGTCAGTATAAATTGGGGGGGTTGGGGGGGTTATAGAAATTAATACTTTTATTTAGCACAGTTATTTTACATAGTAAAAATATTTCACAATATTACTGCTTTTGCTGTATTATGGATCAAATAAATGCAGGCTTGGTGAGCAGAAGAGACTTCTTTAAAAAGCATTAAAAATCTTACTGTTCAAAAACTGTTGACTGGTAGTGTATATGTTGTAAAAAGCGATATATAAACAAACTTCATAACAGCATTACCTGTAGCCTGAGGTGAGCAGGCTGTTACTGTGAATCACGTAACTTGTGGAATGCAAGCAACTTTAAGGTGTGTCATTAAAAAACACACAGGGAAGATAGAGATCTATGTGCATCCTGTAGGAATACCCATTTGTGGTGGTGCAAAAGGGGGGTTGTTTTGTAGCCATTTCTAGCTGGATGAGAACTAGATCCAACTTGAAAGATGTTGAAAATTTCTAGAAATCAAGTCGTGACCAAGAAAGCATAAATTTAGCTTGAAATCAAACACAACTGCCGCTTTAAGTATGAAGCAGCAAGAAAGAAGACAAATGTTTTCTGTGTAAATCAAATCAAAGATGGTCAAATTTGTCTATCCTCAGTAACACAAGTTTCTCATTATATAAATTTGTTCTCTGCTGTCTTTAAAGGGTCAGTACAACAAAAACAGAAAACTGTCATCATTTGCTTAGCCTCGATGTATGACCTTCTTCCACCATGAAGCATTTTGTGTTCCACAAAAAAACAGAAAACTGTCATCACCTTCTAACCATAACCTTTTCAAATGTACCCGAGTGTGTGTAATTCATGACAGAATTTTCATTATTGACTAGATAGATAGATAGATAGATAGCTCCTTTTCGTGAAGGACTGGTAAAACTCAACTCACACTCTGGTCATTCTGATTGGCATAAATGCCTTGTCTGCCATCTCCAATGTGACTAGAAAACCCTGGTGTTGCTGAGAGGCGTATTTCTCTCTGCAGTTTGGCCAGATCTCGTCGGTACAGTCGAATCTTTGTTGACATGGGGGTTCGGAAGGATGATGGAGCACCAAACAGCTCCTGTTCCATGCCCTGAAGCTGTGAGAGACATCGCATATTCACTGATAAACTCAGAAGAGGCGGTCAGTCGGTTCTCATGTTACTGTGTATTTACATACACTATCATTCAAAAATCTGGGGTCAAAAAGTTTTTTTTATATTTTTGTAAGAAGTCTGTTATGTTAACCCAAATCAGCATTTATTTGATGAAAAATACAAAAATAAATATAAATTCTTTATAACATTATAAATGTCTTTACTGTCCATTTTGAATCAATTTAAAGCAACCTTGATTTTTAAAAGCATTAACTTCTTTTTAAAAATCTCACTGACCCCAGACTTTTGAACAGAATAGTGCAAGAAAGAATAATATGAATGCGCTAATGTCCTGTGTAATTGTTTTGTAGAGCTGCATATACTTACATTTCCCATTTAAATTACAGTAATGTCATATACAATTTAACAGCAGTACAATGCAACAATAGTAACTTGTACAGACAATGCGATTGATTCAAAACACTTAACACTGACTGGTTTGTATGTCCTGACAAGACAGACTGACACTGGTTGTCTGAAGCACTACTGCCACCTGGTGTTTAAAATTCAATAGTACAATAGTCTATCATTCAAATTAAACACAAATTGAATGCAAATCATTCAAAACCTTCACTTTCTCTGCTCCTCTCTGGTTGAATGAGCTGTCAACCTACACCCAATCTGCTGAGACCATCACAATTTTGTTTCCTCATCTAGATTTCTAATAAACTTGGCATGGTATACTACTATGAATACAGTTGGCTTTGTGATCAGTTAGTTGCTTGTTATGTTTCCTTATTTGATTGTCGCATTGGATAAAAGCGTCTGCAAATGTAATGCAAATGTCCTCAAGGTTGTCACTATTTAAAAGTATATTTTTTTATACAACAGTACTATGTCAATGCCAAAATATTTTAATAACAGAATATCATGAAACTTTCCCATCATTAAAGGCACAATATGTAATTTTCACCAAAATCTTCCCACACAGTGACGTAGACATGTGGGGGCGTATTAGAACAAGCCGTTTTAGGTAGGCGTGGTTGACTCTTATAAAGTTAAAAGACTTTTATAAAGAATACATTATATACAAGAACATTATATTAGATAATGTAAGTACACAAGTCAGCAAAATATATAACACTGTTCTAGTGGTTTTTGGATATTTTAATAAAAAAAATCTTACATATTGTGCCTTTAACAACTGCTTAAAGCTAATGACAGCTGGCAAATCAAATGTTATTTAATATATACAGAGAGAGAGAGAGGATTTCAGAAACTTACAAATTACTATAGAAATTTCCACTTGACTTTTCTAAGCCTAATAATCATAATTTTAAGATTGTGTCCAAACTTTCAACCTATACTTTCAGCTAGTAGTGCCAATCCAGACCGACAACTAACTTACCACTTCTTCAGCCTCTGAAACACGCTCATCAAAGTCCCTGACAATCCTCTTCCTTTCCTCTGGACAACACAAAAAAAGTAAATTAATCTCAATAATGTGTTAGTATTTATATACCATAATAACAACATGCAGATTACACTGAGACAACTGACACTGGTTCATAATGTTGAATCTGTAGCCTTTTAAGGCACAATAATAATAATAATAATTTTGAGTGAAAATAATTTGAGTGAAAAGTTTGAAAAGAAAAAACTTATGCTTAAAAAATATCAAATCCGTGTTTCTGTCCTACACTCTTCTATATCAGTATATGCACTCAACTGTCTGAATACTCTCTATGAGTCCACAAGGCGAACAATATAAACATCTGAAACGTCAAATCCTGCTGTCATGATTGCGTTATAGATATAAAGAGTTTATTTACCTCCCTGGCACCTCTGCGCTCGTTCAGGCGTCAACTTCACTTCGTCATATAGAGATCTGTACATCTCATGCAGCTTTTCAAACTCCTCAGTAGACATATTGGAGCGACTATATCGAAGCCTAAAGCAAAGAAACGGTAGTTCTCGAAGTCAATGAGAAGATAATAAAAGAAAAGCAATTTGGCGTTTGTTGTTGTCTGTAAATAGTGAGAAAAATCGGCTTTTCAAGCAATAACAAGATCCTCGGGACAGCAGCAGACGCTTCCTTGTCGGACCTCGTGATTATAGATGGCTTTGTTTTTGCCTGAAAACAAAAAGAGGGAAAAAAGACCCAAGACTTTATTTAATAAAATATAAACACCTACAACGCAGTTATATAATAATATTTATGTATATTACTTATACTTTAAGATACCTCATATTGCTAAATTTAACAAACGTGTGGGACTGTTCAAGAGGGCAAACATATGGACAGCTTGCGTCATAAATACTTTGTGGGATCTGTAGTTTACATTTTCCAATAAACCCAAGTAAACAGGTTTTGGAAATATGATCGGCCAGTCTACACTTCAACTGAGTGACAGAGGAAAACGCGATCACATAATATTATCTGTAATTAACTTGCATAAACGACTGATAAAGATTATATTATGGCTTAACCCAAATAAATAAATAATAGACGTTCATATTCGTTTTTACGATTTTAGTTCCTGGAAAAAAATATTTAATTTTATTTTCAAGACACTTTATTGCCATTGTTTAAATCACACACACACAAGAGACATGTAAAAAAACATTATATTTAATAAAAATATTACAAAAATATAGTAGTAAATGTAACTAAAATAATAATTTTAAAATAAAATAAATGTTCAACAAGAATGACATCCATGACATGAAGATCCATACTATTTTGTTGTCCAGAGCATGGAAACTACAATCCCATCATTCCCTGGGATCACAGCTGTAGATGTGAGTGGGAGGCTGAACACATTCACACCGACAGAGACAGACAGGAGTAAAGCAGGCTGTTTCATGATGCTTATGCTCGTGGTTATTGCGGCTGGTTTAGGGGTGGTCGCGCTGATTTTAAGGTTGTTTTCTCCTCAAATCAGGTAAGCAATTCTGTCTTTTTTGTCGAGAAAGCTTCATGCTATTCAGCCCCATTTATTTAAAAAAGACTGCATGCATGCATACATTCAGTCAGTCAGGCAAGATTCATACGTTCACAAGAGCATAATGTGCAGAAGGGATGAAAACATTATGAGGTGAGACTACGACTGAAATCCCGGTCTATGGATGTAAAGAAAGCATTGCAGCCACTGAAGCGTACAGCCCAGAGCAGTATGAATTACATTAAAATCCGGTTAAATAGTCACAACTGTTAATCGAACCAAACACGACCTTTAAACAACAGGTAACACATTATACATTTAACACGATTTTATTTACTGCGAGTGTAAAATGCGCTTGCCACTATGTTGATTGTTGTCCCGTGGTGGACCCGCCTCCACTTGACATGAGCTGCTCTAGAAAGCGACCAATAGAATGGCAGCCTGGGCGGAGTCGCCCCGCCCATCTGCGTTACGGCGCTGCGTCATTGGCTCCAGTGTTTGGTGAAAGCTTTCTGCGTGGGATGGAGCCCTTAACAGCTAGAAGTGTTGGCTGAATGCATATAATTATTGTTTAGGACTGCCTGTTCTGAAAAAAAAAAAAATCAAACTGAATACAAAAAAATATTTTTTTTTTCTATTATTATACTACGATTATATAACTGTACTGTATATACACACACAACAAACATAGTACAGGTATACAGTTAGTTATAGTACAGTTCTCAATATATATAGAAAGAGAGAGAACTGTAGAGAACATGGAATGACAGAACAGTTGCCTGGATGAGCTGTTAGTTAGATCCTGCTTCAGATATTTCAACCCTGACTGCCTCAACTGACCAATCAGACATCCATGAATAAACGTAGTATTTTCGCCTGTTTTTAGCCTTTCTGTTCTGATCTTTATAATATATTTTAATGTTT
>NW_015548240.1:2742237-2763471 GCF_001515605.1 Sinocyclocheilus anshuiensis | reverse complement strand
AGAAAATAATCAGCAGGAGGAGTGTGTCAATCCACAGCACGGTTAGATGGAAAAGTTGCCTTGATCACAGGAGCAAACTCAGGAATCGGGAAGGAAACAGCTTTGGATTTGGCCTCTCGAGGTCTGACTCTTCGATGTCTTTATTATATACCTTACATCTTTAAAAATGCCTAATGAAACTATTTGAATAATTCTGTTTAAATACACATTAACACTTCAGTTCTGTTTGCTGACAGGTGCACGTGTGATTCTGGCGTGTCGTGATGTAGAGAAGGGCGATGGGGCGGCGACAGAGATCCGTACACGAGTGGGTGGAGCTAAAGTGGAGGTGAGGGAGCTGGACCTGGCCGACACCTGTTCCATCCGAGCCTTCGCTCAGAGATTCCTGCGAGGTATTGCCTTATGATATCCAATGCAATGCAACAACCAAGACACAGAAGTCCCAGATATGTGAGTTTTGTTTCTTCATTCAGAGGTTGATCACCTGCACATACTGGTCAATAATGCCGGAATCATGATGTGTCCTTATATGAAGACAGTCGATGGCTTTGAGATGCATATTGGGGTCAATCATCTGGGTAAGTGCGACTAATACTTGTATTTATATTAATATACATGTTTGCAAATCTGAATTTCTTCACAAGCAGGTGCTTTTCTTACTGTAAAAAAAAAAGCACAGGCCTGTCAGGAATGATTTCAGGACACATCATAGTAATATCTCTGTTAGTTAATTGGCACATTTTATGCATGGTATTAAGAAAATCAGGAGATATGATAAAAACAAAGATTTACATCTCGGCGTCAATAGCCTCGCGGGCAGTGTGCTGACATATAGCGCCGTTGCGCTTCGGGCATCCCAAGTTCGAGTCCCATCCCCCCTCTCTCTCCCACTTTGCATCTTGTCTAAAATACTGTCATGTCCTAAAAAAGGCAAAACCACCATTAAAAAGTAAATCTTAAAAAAAAAGTTTACATATCTTCTGTACATTATCGTTTTACTCATGTCTTAACCTAAAATAGATGTTATACAGTGTTGTTACTGTAAAAACTAAAATGATTAAGAAACAAAAAAGTTTTTGTTTATTGAAATAAAGATGAAATTAGATTACACTTGGAGTTTACTTGTGTTTTACGCATGGCATAATTAACATGTCAGGAGAAATAATAAGTTTAGAAGTTAAAAAAATTCCATTGTTAATGTTAACTAAAACAATTAAAAATGTAAAAATGTAAAAAAAAAAAATAAGATTAATTACTGAAACTAACGCTGAAATAAAAATAAAGCTTATTAGAAATATATATATATATATATATATATATAATATATATAAAAGATCAAAACTGAAAATGTAAAAATAAAGTTTAATTCAAAATATGAATAAATACTAATTTAGTGCATAAATATACTACAATAACAAAGAAGTTTTGACAACTCACTTGTGCACTTTTCATTCAGGCCACTTCCTGCTCACATACCTCCTCATTGGTCTGCTAAAGCGTAGTGCTCCATCACGAATCGTGGTTGTTTCTTCACTGGCACATAATTTCGGCTGGATTCGATTCCATGACCTGCACAGTCAGGGCAGCTACAACAGCGGCCTTGCCTACTGCCAGAGCAAGCTGGCTAACGTGCTTTTCACACGCGAGCTAGCGCGCAGGCTCCACGGTGAGTACTGCTGTACATCAAACAAGAATCTAAAACGAAAAGTGGAATCCCGCCTTACAGAAGATGTCAATTTGACTTGTATTTCATCAGGGTCAAACGTGACAGTGAACTCCGTGCACCCCGGAACGGTGAGGTCAGAGCTGATGCGTCATTCTACTGCGATGTCGCTGCTGTTTGCCGTCTTCCCCATGTTCCTGAAGACCCCGAAGGAAGGAGCTCAGACGTCTGTCTACTGCGCCGTCGCTGAGGAGCTCCAGTCAATCTCAGGCAAACATTTCAGGTGCAGCACACTTTAGAATGGGTTGCAGTTTAAAGGGATAGTTCACCCAAAAATTAAAATTCTGTCATTAATTACTCACCCTCATGTTGTTCTAAACCGTAAGACCTTTGTAGCGAATCAGCTCAAAGGGGGAATATGCATAATTAATCATAACTAGTTATAATTAATTATAAATATTTAGATCCGCTGTAAGTATTTACTTGACCTCTCAGGGTCAACTGTCTGTCAATTCTAAGAACGTTAATTTCCTGGTTAAGGGAAATAACTTTCTTACTCTGAGGTGTTAAGACGCATTTCGGGGGAAGGGTCCATAGACCCTCATATGGCTTGTTAACTGAGGGGTGTTACAGAATATTTGTTAAATATAACTAAAAAAATATATATTGTGTGTCTGATTGGTCCAGACGCTACACTTCGTTCATCTTCAGAACACAAATTAAGATATTTTTGATGAAATCCGAGAGCTTTCTGACCCTCCCATAGACAGCAACGCAACTGAAATGTTCCCAGGCCCAGAAACGTAGCAAGGACATCGGTAAAATAGTCCATGTGACATCAGTGGTTCAACCGTAATTTTACAAACCTACAAGAATACTTTTTGTGTGCAAAAATAACGACTTTATTCAACAGTTCTTCTCCTCCTTATCCCGTCTGCCGTGGCGTGCCCCCATTTTGGAGAGTATCACGACCATGCGCTTGCTTCCGCTTTATGTAAACGCTGGCCTTGTTTACATTCAGAGGAGAGCACGCGCATGTGTCGTGATAATCTGCTTTGGTTAACAATGACATGTACTGTCTGGACAAAATAAAAAACACTGAGACATTTCTCAAAGTATCTTCTTAGTGTTGCACAGCGTCATACAAGTTTGGAACAACATGAGGATGAGAAAATTACGACAGAATTCCCTTTTGGGGTGAACGTGAATACATTCACTATATTCCAAGTCTTCATATAATAGCTTTATATGTTAAAACCGATTAAAAATCATCCATAGTTTCTTAGGTACTGGCATGTTATTAAACCTCCCTCTCTGTCTCTCCCACACAGTGATTGTGCCCCTGCTTTTGTGGCCCCTCAGGGACGTAATGAGGAGACGGCACGGACTCTGTGGGATGTAAGCTGTGAATTACTAGGGATTGAGTGGGACTGAAACATTCATTTGACCTGCTTTTTTTCTCTTCTGTTTTTTCCACCTTTTCAGTAATTAGACTTCTTTTGTCTGTCTTGGTTTTGTTTAACACATTTCATTACACCAAATACACAAAATAATGTTCTTTTTAGCAACATCATATGACCCCTTTAATACATTTGTGTGCATTTTCTCCAATCCATGCTAGCACAACCCACTTTGTTCTTTCTGCCAGTTTTCTTCTATCATGCCCTTGTAAGACATGCAAGTATGAGTTTCTTTGACTCTAGAACAAATCTGTGAAGAATTTGAAATTCACTGTTTTATTCTGTTTGTATTTTGAACGCTGCTTTAACTCCCATCTTAGTATTGTCACATGAAGCTGCATATTTGAAGTCTTTTATACAGATGTGCTTTTAACTACTGTGGTACATTCATGACCAGAGATATTTAAATATATAAAGTAAAAAAAAGTATAATTTTTGTATTTTCCTTTCTGCTAAAATACAAATACACAAGGACATGTTGCAAATAACAGACAACTGATAGATCAAGTAAGTTCATTATTGAAAAAATTTACTCAAAATAAAAAAGACAATTAATTCATTGTTAGACTGAAGTAATGTTTTATATAGATTTTGTATATATAATTATACTTTAATAACTTTTAATTATAATGTAATAACTTTAATATCACCCTTCAGGAGACATTTGTTTGTAATTGGATTCAGACACAAGTATATCCATTTCTTTGGCAACATTGCTCTAACAGTCTTATTGATTTTAGTACATGCATAGGCCTTGTAAACAGACGTAGTTCCTTAAAGGAATTGTCCACCTAAAAATTTTAATTCTGTCATCATTTACTCACCCTCATGTCGTTCCACACCTGTATGACTTACTTTCGTCTGTGGAACATAAAATAAGATTGAAGTCATACAGGTTTGGAATAATATGAAGATATGTAAATGACATGACAATTTTCATTTTTGGGTGAAATATCCCTTTAACATATCCCTAAAAAAACCAGTAAACCATCTCCCTTTTTAAACTGTGATTAACTTTACACAATAAAATGTATACACATTCACAGAGTTCACATTATGAAACATTACAGGAGGGTCAGAGACAGTTTAATCTGATTAACATACTGTAAATATATACACACACCCTTTTTCACACACACATTCATAAACAGTGCACATAATTTCAGGGCGTTAATTGTAGGGTAATCTGTGTTATAGACAAACACGTAAGCAACATTTCACTGATACAGTATATTTCGAAAATTGCAACGTTATACCCAGAATCCCTTACTTTACAATTGTAACTGTTAGTTTCGCAGTATCTAAAACACTGCGTATATTTGTTCTCAGCGCTCCCTCATCATAATGCCTGTAAATCACACCTTCCCTTTTAACAATACATTTTGTAGTCCAACCACATCTGATTGCAATCTCTCACTGAGGACCAAAATAAACTGCCTTTTTTTTTGGAGGTCTGATGTGACACAATTGCAAACTTGCCATGAACTCAGATAAGAATTCATTTAATGGCAGACTCCAGATAACTTCACTACCATATGACCTTGTTCCATCAGGATGAGATTTAGTCACAGTGATTAGAAGAAAAATCCCTTTTCCTGAGGTAAGAGAATAAGCTCAGTCAAATACTAAAAAACACAGATGTGAATGTTGCCATAATTGTAAAATGTTTTGTGATGTTAAGCAGTTTTCTTTCTGATGAGGACCGGTAGATCGAGAGGCCTTTTTCTCATTTCATCAGATTCTCAGTGGATGAGGTTTGGTAGTTGGACTGGTCCCAAAAAGAGCTAGATTGTGAATAGACATGATGTAACAAAAGTGGCACAATGGTGATTCAATTCCTGGCATATTATTTCACTCCAGCCAATCAAAGCAGAACAGAATACCTCAGTGACCAACAGGAATTAAGAGTTCACAATAGAAACTGGTAGTGGTTATCAGTTATTGCCTTGTCGTTGCCGTGACGATCGTTCCTGATGCTCCGAGAGCCACTGGTGGCAGATATCGTGCATGACAGAGTCACCTGAGCTCTCAGCGGCCCGCATCACATCCTGTACAAATGGAGCCGCCTTCACAAGCTCAAGCTTCACAGCCTGGAGATACGCTGCCCGCAGCTTACTGCACTGAAGATATGCCTTTATCTACAGAGAGAGAGAGAAAGAAAAGCGCGTGAATGAGAGCAAGAAAGTGTGTGAGAAAAAAAAAAGGACTGAGAAAGAGAGAAACCACACCTTGTTTTCTGGACTCTTAGATTCTAGAATCAGGCCCTCTAGTTCTTTAGCCTAAACAAAAGAAAAACAACATTTTTCAGAAATATACACATTATATAATACACACACACACACACACACACACATTGTATATATATATGTATATACTGATATAGATATATGTATATACAGATAGATACAGGTGGATCTAAAAAAATTTGAATATCATGGAAAAGTTCTTAATTTTTTGTAATTTCATTCAAAAAAAAGCAGACTTTCTTATATTCTAGATTCATTGCACACAAACGGAAATATTTCAAGAGTTTTTTTGTTTGTTTTGTTTTAATTCTGATGGTTACGACTTACAGCTTAGGAAAACTAAAAATTCAGTATCTCAAAAAATTAGAATATTTTCTCAAAGATCAATCAAAAAAAGATTTACAAAACACAAATATTCAAGATCTCCGAAGTAGGTTTAATTATGCACTCAATACTAGGTTGGGGCTGCTTTTGCACGAATTACTGCTTCAATGCGGCGTGACAGAGGCGATCAGCCTGTGGCACTGCTGAGGCGTTATTGAAGCCAAGGTTGCTTTGATAGCGGCCTCTTAACAATACCCCATAGATTCTCTATGGGGTTCAGGTCAGGCGAGTTAGCTGGCCAATCAAGCACAGTAATATCATGGTCTGCAAACCACTTAGAAGTAGTTTTGGCACTGTGGGCAGGTGCTATTCTTTTTGCAAAATAAAATCAGCCTCGCCATAAAGCTTGTCAGCAGAAGGAAGCATGAAGTACTCTAAAATCTCCTTGTAGACGGCTACATTGATTTTGGACTTGATAAAGCACAGTGGACCTGGACCAACACCAGCAGATGACATGGCACCCCAAATCATCACAGACTGTGGAAACTTCACACTGGACTTCAAGCAACATTAATACAAATACAGCAACGCAAATCCAGAAATATTGTTAGGTTGGGAACTCACATCAGCTGGACTCTTATCAGCTATTGAGACACAGCTGAGCACAATAGCGTCACAGTCATGTTTAGAGGCTGTCCCAGACTCCTCTACACACTTCAGGAGCTGCCGCACAGACGAGTACTGATGCTGCCGGACAAGGCGCTGTCCGACCCGTATGTACACCGCCAGTGCCTCCAGCTGGAAGTCCTGCATCACATTAAAGAACAAGAGAATCAGAGTCAGTTGTAAACAAGACAAAGATTCAGTCTGTAACCGCTGTGTCGTAAGTGCTTACCTGTATTACTCGATATGCAATGCCAAAACCTTCCTCGATGTTCTTGCCTCCCAGCATCACCTATGCAATATGCAGAGAGGTTACAGTGTTTGTTAAAGATTTCATCTTTAGTCTCTGTTAGATTTATGCCACAATGCACTGTCAACCAGTTTTGACTTTTTTTGAGACTACCATTAAAACATTTTTTTTTTAAATAGAATTCATGCTTTAAATTGATCAAAAGTGACAGTAAAGACATTTATATTATGTTACAAAAGATATCGCAAAATACTAAGCAACTTTTTTCAACATTGATAATCATATTAAATGTTTCTTGGGCACCAAATTAGCATATTGCAATGATTTCTTAAGTATCATGTGACACTGAAGAATGAAGTAATGGCTGCTGAAAATTTTGCCATCACAGGAATAAATTACATTTGAAAATATATTCAAATCAAAAAGTTATTTTACATTGTAATAACATTACTTCACAATATTACAGTTTTTTTCTGTATTTTCAATCCAATACACAAGAAACTTCTTTCAAAGAAGTCCCCCTTTGTCAAACCTTTGAATGGTAGTGTACATATTTGGCACAGACCAGATCTTGCTGCATGCATGTAAACAGCAAAAGCATCTGATCTGGGCCACTTTCAAATCTGGTTTATAATCGTATATTACTTTATTATATTAGTACACTGAAAAAATCAAATCTGCATTAGGCCATGCATGTAGTATAATTGCAGCCTTAGAGTACAGCACTTTAAGCATAATGTGCAGTTTGAATGTTATGAAATAGGATTATTTTTATGTTTATAAAACTACTTCTATTTCAGTATTCTGTAAGGTTAATGCTGTAAACCATATCCATACAGATCTCTTCTTCCCACAATATGCATTACTCATACACACTTAGTCTTGCGGAATTCAAAATAATCAGCTCACGCAATCAAGTGTGAAATCCATTCAGGGAAATACTTACAGTTAAACACTTACAAACATAATATACACACATAACACAGACCAGAAAAGAGCAGAAATGTATTGATTTAAGACATCCATTTTAAATAGTTCATCGAAATATTTTTACATTTTTTTTTATAGATATGCAGCATGTCCACTCTCCCCTCACTATAATACATTCTATTCTATAAATGCAAGATGTCAAGAACTGTCTCCAATACAACCTACAAAATTAAGGTGTGGTTACGATTACTATTGTTCTGTGAATTTTCACAGGTGAAATCCGGTCCTTTTAACAGAAATCCATCCACACCTTTAGAAACAGAGATATGGAAGGGGATGCAGCAAAAGGACTAGGTTGTGTTATACAGGATATATACAGAAGAGCATGTTTTCTTGGCTCACCTTGCAGGCCACATCCACCTTCATGGGGCTGTTTCCAAACAGAGTGGGTGGGGCACTGTTCCCTGTGAGGGCGGGGCCTACAGCTGTCCTGGATGGTGAGCTTTCACAGCGGTGTAAGAAGCGTGTCACCTCCAGCTGCAGCTCAATTGTGTGCATGTGTCTGCAACATTTATGTTCAATTACCACATTAAAATTGCCCAAAGCCAAAATACCGAGGAACGTAATGGAAACTCTTATCAGTACTGACTATATCATATTTCAATTCAGTGTATGTTATTATACATAATGCAAATAGTAGTAAATTATATTAACTGCAAGTTGGCATACAGTTTGCATCTGGCTGTGTTTCGTTTCTCCCCATTAAATATAATTCTAAAATCAATTTGACTAAAAAATTTAAACTTTTTAATACCTGGAGACATCAGTGGAGCTCATTTTCTTCCTGAAAGAGGAGCTGTGTGATTTCCTGCGGCTCTGTTGTTCCTGCAGGTAAGTTCTCAGGTGCTCTTTGGCTCGGATCAGCCAGCGCTGCTGTTCTCCCAGCTGCAGATATGACTGAGCACCGTGAGAAAAGAAGCGGATACAGGTCATAGCGGCACGAATGTGATCCTACAAAGAGAGGGGAGAAAATTATAGCAGCATGCTATAGAAAAAGAAGAAAATATGTGCATGTGTGTTTTAAGCACCATCATGAACTGCTGGAGTTGGTACAGAGAATGGTAGTGTCCCCTGCGCTGGAGTAACTGACAGGCTGAAAGAAGGTAACGGCCCCAGGTCTCTAGTGTGGGGTCCAGAGTTTCTAACAGACCCTGCAAAGCCCCCAGCCGTCCACGTTCAAGACAGGTCTGAAAGATGCCCTCCAGGAACACATCCTCCGAACTCTCCTAGAAACAGAGAGAAAAAAAAGAGACAGAAACTTTATAAATATAAACAAACATGTTCCTCGTATGTTATATAAAACATACCTCTAAAAAAAATCAGATTACATATACAAAGCGGTTCATAAACTTGGGATTGGAAAATAATTTTAGTGTTTTGAAAGAAGTCTCTTATGTTCGCCAAGGCTGCATTTATTTGATCAAAAATACAGTAAAATCAGCAATATTGTGAAATATTATTAATAATTACTCATTTCAAAGAACTCTTTTCTATTTTAATATATTTTAAAATGCTATTTATTCCAGTGATGGCAAAGCTGAATCTTCAGAAGCCATTAATCCCATTTTTAGTCTTAAAAACGTCGTGCTCCTTAATATTTTTGTGGATTTTTTCAGTATTTACTGATGAATAGAAAGTTCAAACAACAGCATTTATTTGAAACAGGCATTTATAAAATGTCTTTACCATCACTTTTGATAGTTAAAAAAGTATACATTTCTTTCTTTCAAACAGTAGTGTAGTTCTAATAATAAAACTGTGAGATTTAAAGAGCTCTGTAACTTTGCAGAACCTTGTTCTGTATGTGGGTGAGTGCGTCTCTCAGGCAGTCGTGCCGCAGGTAAAAGCTGATGAGGCTTAGGTATGTGCCGTAAGTGAGCAGGTAAAACAGACACTCCTGATAATAGCTGCACCGCTGAACTCTGCCCTCTGCTCCATCTAGAGGAGCAGAATCAGAGAGAGCCTCCTCCAGCTCACGCAAGGAGGCCAGGATGTCCTCATCCACAGTCTACATAAAAAAAACAGACAATTTCCCTGTAAGGAAAGTCAAGGATCTCATCAAATCAAGTCTGTGTCTTCTGGGTCTGGGTGTATCATTACCGTGCTCAGAGTGGGTTTGACTGTGGACTCCAGGTGCTGAACGATCTCCTGCAGAAGTCTCACTCCATGGTTTAGCTGGTTCCGATCTACTGGCGCTTTCAGACAGCGGGCAAACTTCTCCCTGGCCCCACTCAGATTTCCAGCCTTCAAAGACGCCATACCCCATGCCTGCCAAACTCCGTTCGGGTCTAGTCCACTCTTAGTCGACACCTGAGCATTATAAACAAAAACTGATTGCAAAAAAATAGCTGAACCCAAAATCATGACAGGTCACTAGATTTAGAAACCACATTCTCTTTTATTGTATAAAAAAAGAGCATCATGAACATTCTGCATAAAATCTCTTTTTGTGCTCAACAGAAGCAAGAAAATCATGAATGTGAGTAAATGATGACATGAAAGTCATCTTTGATTGAACCTTTACTTTAAATCTCACCTCCACAGCTAGCTGGTAGTGCTCGGCCTCTAGCAGTTGGTTGCGCAGACGTGTCACTGCAGTCATTTCCTGAATATCGTCCAGAGATGGAATGTATTTGTAGTTTGCACTGACTAGGATCTTCAACACATCCACCTTACTGATGTAGCTGTGGATGGAGAGAGAAGAACGAATTAAAAACAAGTGAAATATAGATACATTGTTTTTCAAAAGTTTGGTGTCAGTAAGATTTTCTAAAAATAAATGTATACTTTTATTCAGTAAGGACACTTTAAACTGATCAAAACATTAAAAGACATTTCTAATGTTACAAACCATTTCTATAATTTCAAATATGTTGTTCATTTAAATGTTCTATTCATTAAAGTATCCTGAAAAAAAGTATTGTGATTTGCATAAAAATATTAAAATACATTTTAAAATATATTAAAACAGAAAACAGTTCATTTAAATTGTAAAAATATTTCACAATATTACTGTTTTTCCTGGGGTTTTTTTTTTTTTTTGACCAAATAAATACAGCATGGGTAAGCATAAGAGACTTTGGAACATAACAGAATCAATTTAATTCTGCTCTCACTCACAGTTTATGCTTTTTAAATTAAAACAAAGAAAAAAGATACTACATTCAGATTGCACATGTAAAGGTATGTGTTCCTCACCTGTCACAGAGTGCAGGCTCATGGGTGCATCCAGCGTTTACAAACATGAGTTTGGCACTGAACAGCAGCTGACGCATCACATCTGTCAGCAGACGCGCATCCACCTCAGGATTGGTCAGTTTGCAGGAGAGTGAGCGGCAGTGGCCAATCAGCTGTTGCCCGCAGGCTGCGTGATCACTGTGTAGCGTCAGTATAGCGACACACAGGGATGCGCTCGGTGCCTTTAACATAAAGAGAGAAAAACTTCAGGAAATATGAATGAGACAATATAAAAGAGATCACATTTAAACCAATCACTGTCAAACAAGCAATCCTTCAGCTCCATTGCGAGTAGAAAATCACACCTGCTCATAGTAGAACTCGCTCTTCAGCTGCTGGTTCTCTGCTGAGTTTGGACTCAGGCGGTACTGCTTTCGTGGAACCTCAGGCAGACTGAGAACCCCATTTAGGACTCCATCAACAGATGCAGGGCTGCCAGCTACTGAGAAAAGTTTAGTTTACAATCTTGTAATCATCATCTGAGTAAAGGCATCAATATTTTGCCATACAACCAAAACAAAGAGATTTGTAGACCTCATGAGATGATAATGAAAAATAGCTTGTGTGTGACATGAACCAAACAGAGGCAAGTTTACCTTCCCCCTGTTCAGGCTCCTCATCTGAGCTGCAATAAACACAACATGAGAAATCAAGGTACATAAGAATCCTAGATTAGGGTGAGAAGCATCCAATTTTCAGCAGTGCTACAACTAGATCCTATTCTGATTTCTCTTAATGGTTCTGGTTCCTTAATGGTTCTTTTAGTACTTTTCACTAAAAGAAATACACAGAAATACAAAGAAATAGTAATTTTCACTAAAAGAAATGTTCAAAAGTTTGGGGCCAGTAAGTCTCTTATGTTCACCAAGACTGCTTTAATTTGATCATAAATACAGCAACAACAACAAAAATAATGATATTTGGAAATATTATTACAATTTAAAATAACTGTTTTCTATTTTAATATATTTTAAAATGAAATGTATTCCTGTGATGGCAAAGCTGAATTTTCAGCAGTCATTATGTCTTCAGTGTCACACGATCCTTCAGAAATTATTCTAATATGCTGATCTGCTGCTCAGAAAACATTTCTTATTATTGTCAATTTTTAAAAACTACAGTTTAATATTTTTGTGGAAACTGATTCTTTTTTCAAGATTATTTCATGAACAACTTAATGCATCAATTTAATGCATCCTTGCTGAATAAAACTATTCATTTCTTAAATCTTGCTGACCCCGAACTTTTTTTGTAAAAAAAGAAAAAAGAAACAAATTTAATAATGAGATGATTTAGATAATAATAAACATTATAAAACAATTCTTGTTTACACAGACAATACAATGGCTTTTCAGTTTGTTCAAATGTGGCACAAATACAATCCAATAATTTGCCTTAATCAACTATTATATAGCAATATCAAATGAACAAAATATGTGGAACCATGTTCCATTTGATCTACTCTGACAAAATTAGTTGCTGTTCAGTACTTTAAAATCAAATAGCAGGTACAGTAACTAAACTGATTTAAGTTTCATGACATAAGTACATTTTAAGCTGTATGTTTTTGATTCACTAAAACAAATCAGCTCATAAGAGTCATTCATCTGGGAATCATAGTACTCTTGTACAATCGGTTCTTAGTTACCAACCATATTAACAACAAGTTCAATGACACAAAAACCATATGACCACTTGTGCACTTATGAAGTGTGCTTTTAAAAGGTGTTTGAGCATGTGTCTTACTCCATGTGGAAGAAGTTGTAGCACTGGTCACAGACTCTGACAGGCTCTTCAGAGCCCTCTACAACCATCTTCCTGCTGGAGCAGGAATGACACACCAGCCTGCCACAGCGTCTGCAGTGGTGCCGTCTGTTAAACTGACACAGGAGAAGATTTACGTTAAGACTCAAATTCTTAAAGAGAGGCCTAATAGAGAGCAGAGCAGGAAATCACAGCAGGAGCACATCCTATCATACACTCTGCCTCTCTCACCATGGTGAATCTCTCCCTCTGGCAGACCATACAGATGTGCTGTTTGTGGTCTGGGATCCAGTCCTTGCGGTCAGGGGTTTTTTCTGGAGGGGTGAAAGGTGTGGCCAGCTGCCGGATCCTCTTCCCACTGGGGCGTCTCTCACTGGAGGGTGTATGCATGGGTGTGCTGCCTGAAGAAAGTGTGTGCAAACATGACTTATAAGGTCTTTTTACCTTCAGGGTTGCATGCTAAATAGAGTGTGGCTAAGGAAAAAAAGCATGGTCAGTGAAAGAGGTGTGGCTTATACCTGCTGATGGAGGAGGGGTGTGGCTTGGAGAAGAGGGGCCGCTCTCCTGGGCTGGACACTGCAGAAATGCATCTTGCAGACTAATGACAGAGTCTGAGACAGAAAGAGAGAGGAAGAGAAATAGATTAGTGAAAAGAAGAATTGCAATGTAATGATTTCAAACCTCTACTAACACTAACATTGACAGGAATGTTTGTTTTCAACTAACAATTCAGCTAAAAGACTGATCCACCGTTCCAACTCACCAGAACGTGACCACTCTCTGGGTGCATAAGGAAAATCAAGAGCTTTCCGGGCGTAATCTGCCAGTAGGGTGTCAATGTGTTGGTTGGTGATGCCGGCGTCCTGAGTCGGCAGAAGGCTCCGTAGAGTGTTGATGGCAACAGTAGCCCAGTCTACCTTAAGATTCATCAGCAGCTGCTCCAGCATGAGAAGCGGATCAGACAGCAGGGAAAAATAGTCCTGACGAGATGCTTCCGGCAGAGTAAGTAGAACCTGCGACAGGTACACACACCACACTTTTCTGTCACACGCCCTTCTTGTTGCATCTGAATCAGTGTGTTATTTGGCTAGGTCAAACATTGTTACCTTGGAGCCAAGGTGAAGGGCATTGATGTGGCGTCTTCGTGCTGGGGTCATCTGACTCTGGAAGTGTAGGGTGAGGTAGTCTGACAGGAAGTGGCAGGCAGCTAATCCAGGTCTTCGATCCAGGGCTCGCTCACTAACCTCCAAACCCACTGAATCAGAGAGAGCCTCCAAGAGCTGCATACAGAGAGACACACAGAGTCAAGTCTTTTTTCTTATAGCGCTATTCACAATTAGCTTGGAATAAGACTTACAAAGCAAATCACAAAGCTAGTCGATATCCATATGTATATGTATAATATGGAAGGCCCGATTTGGGTTCAAGTCATTGACCGCATGAAATTAATTTACAAACTAAGTTTGTCAACTTGATACAGATACAATGGAAGCCAAGAGAACACATAAAAAACACACATACACACCTGAAAAGCATCTTCTGTGTGATTCTGTTCTAGGAGGTATAGCAGGTGTTCGGTCAGCAGCTGCATTCGAGACTGATCGGAGACTGAATACAGCTGCCCCCACTGGGTACACAACTCAAACTCCTAAAAACACACAATGTTATCTTTCACAATATATGCATTTTTTTCATTAAAATTGACAAAATGCTTTCAAAAGCACAAAACACTGTAAAAATTCACTCTGATGATATCTAATTTCCTTTGTTTCATACTCTGCAGATACAGTGCATATACTGGATACAGATCCAGTCTGTATCCAGATCAGATGGTCACTGCAGTCTAACTGAAAAATGAGTGTTTACTATTGTCATTTTGCATTATTGACACTATTTTCCTAATTAATGCTGTTCAGTTGCTTTGACACAATCTGTATTGTTAAAAGCGCTATATAAATAAAGGTGACTTGACTTGACTTGACAGTGCAGTGTTGACAAATCAAGGCAGCATAACAGGTTTCGGAAAAAAAAAAAAAGACCTCTCTCTATTTCACACAGAATGGCTGTTACCTGAATTCCCGCTTATGATGCCTAACCTCCAAGAAAATGCTTACTTTAGACAAATATACAGCAGGGTCATGGAATCTAGTAGCATTAGAGGTTATAGAAATCCGTTACCTCTGTCTCTTTCATTTAAAATGGCTTTAACGTTCTCCAAATTAATTCTGGTGATGTTTCAACTCCTGTTCCGTACACATTTTGGGCTGACATGAACAGCTGCAGATATACAGCAGGGTCACCAAATCTGACAAGACAGTTAACAGACTACCGAAATCTATTACCCCTCTCTATTTCACACAGAATGGCTTTAGTGCTACCCAAATTCACTCTGGTGATGTCTAACCTCCTCTGTTTTATATGCTAGAAAGCATATACAGCAAATCTGACAGGACAGCATTACAGATTACCAAAACCTGTCATCCCTCTCTATTTCACACAGAGCTGCTTTAAAGCTCCTCAAATTCACTCTGGTGATGTCTAATCTTCTGTTTCATGCTCTAGAAAGCATTTTGGTCTGATGTGAACAGCTGCAGAAACAGAATGGTGAAAAGCGCTAATTGTTCCCATATTACTGGCACAGTCAAGTCAATACAACAAAATAATTCAGCACCAACTGGACATTTCAGTCACAGTAATGCAGCATCAATACATCCATTCAATTTATTCAATCATCATAGGAGATAGCCACGTTTCCACTGCCATTTACAGTAGGTTTACACAAAAGTCAGTTGTACTATCCAGTGATTGTTTTTCAAATCTTTCCATAGACTTACCTTGGCCTCCAGCATTAGACTGAATACAGATTCAGGATTCTTTGTAGACTCCTCCCTCAACTCCTGCCACGCCTCCCATGGCAATGGTGGCTGCAAACTCAGCATCTAAATGACAAAATTATGTCAACAGCCAACTTCTGCAATATGGACATTACAGTTTATATGTGCACAAAAACTGGCACGGATTGTAATCTAAAAACAGAACAGTAATTTCAGCCTCTGTCTAGAGCTTATAAAAACAGACAGAAGATGACATGGTACTGCAGTTTTTTTTTTCTGTTAATACTTACTGGCATGTTTATGCACATTAAAGTGTCTTAACAAAAATATTCTTTAAATTATGGGAACACAGTAATACATGATTAAAAATACAAGCACATAGCAAAACAGAATTCCGTTTGCCAGTCTAACACTGATACAGTAAATAAGTAGAGCATTGCTGTGTCAGACTGACCCGCTGGTACATATCCAGCTCATGTTTCCTCTGCTGAAGCTGCTCTCGGAGTGGATCCTGGGTGTCCTGGTCACTGAGACAGAATTGCAGCAGCTCTAAACACTCTTGTAAAGGCCAGCGGTCCAAACCCTGCAGAACCACACGTCCACGCAGCTCCCAGTCCCTTACACGAAACAACTGCTCCGCACTGCTGCATTCTTTACAAAGAGACATACACAAAGATATCTGTAAAATATCCTTCTTTATGGTCTTGTCAAGGACTGTCTGAACTATTTAATTATGATTATTTATGGGACAATTCCCCCCAAAATTTATTTATTTTGTACTTCCAATTATTTTTTTATTTTTTTACACAACATGCCGTCAAATACTTCAACTGAATAAATGAAATCAATTGATTCAAATTAATTCTCTGTCTGACAAAAAATACAAAAGATGCTGTAAATAATACACATGATACCAATAGAACCCTGTTTTAAATAACTGGCTAGTGCATATTTGAAATTATACATCTCTTTACTGTGTATTGTAACAGTAAAGGAATAATTACTGTTTCAAGTTTGAGAAGTGTCAATTTTTTTCCCAATCAAGAACACTTCATTGTAGCTACACATTAAAAGTCAGCATGAAATAGAAATTTGCTTGGGTGACATATATTCTCTAATCTTTTAGTCTGCTTAAACCCCACTCCTTGAAGTGCCACGTCCATATCTTAACATCCAATGAATAGAATAGAATTGAATTGAATAGAATAGAATACAGATTAAGGGGGCATTTTTTGCCCTAAAATGTAAAATCCAAGATATTTAACTTTTGACTTTTTTTTTTTGGACTCCAAGGTATGTATCTTTTGTCACTTTATGGCACTTTTGATGGTAATTCTGGTAAATCCAAGAGTAAAAACTGTACCAGACACCGTGTCACCCAGGTAAATCTTACCTTGCAGGGCAGTGCATGCCAGTAGTTTGTCCCGGAGTGCCCCCTCCTGACTGCAGGGTTGTGCATACAGCTCTAGGAGGTCAAGGGCTCTGTTCAGATCACCCATATTTAGGGCTTGCTGAAAAGCCTCAGCAGCCATTGCTTGTCCCACACTGCTCTGCAAGCCAGAAAACAACATTCCCACCACAGGCTTCCCACAGAGAGCTGCCCCAAGACCCTCATCTGCTTCCAACGAGACCCCAAGAACTGGCTCAGCCATGGTCCGTAGGTACATTCTCAGGATAGGAAAGATTTTAAGCAGGGATTCTCCTTCCTTAGAGATCTGGTCTCCATCCAAAACCACTTCTTTACGTCCAGATCCGCGAAAATAGCCTGACCAGCCAGAGGAGGTTGCTCGGGTCACGCCACCCCGACTGGCACTGAGGCAAGCCAGGGCGGCGACGAGGGGGGAACGGGACTTCAGGAAAGACAGCGCAGATGGAGTGAGGACAAAAGAAGAAGGAGGGCATGAAGATGGCGAGGGCGGAGAAGTGGAGAGATTGGTGGATGTAGCAGACATGTCCTCCACAGAGACCTCAGACTCAGAACTGGGGTCAGAGGTTGTGGCAGGGTCAGAGAGGTCAAGGGAAGGGGCGCACTCCAGAGCATGCTGCTGAAGAATTGAGGCAATGCTGGCTGGGCAGAACGCCCCACTGTTGAGCCCTGCAATCCTCGGCTGCCCCTGAGAAAAGGTCACAGCCCTAGAATCCCAGAGAGGGAGAGTTTCACAGCAGCGCTGAACTACAACCTGTTGCACACTAAAAAGCAGCCGCTCCTGCTGCAGGAGAGACAGAACCCTGCAAAAAGAGACATATATGACTGATATGTACATTTGTAAAATGCAGCACTTTAAGACAGATAGATCCTTGTTTACCTGTCAGGTGACACCTGTCTGTCAAACAACAGGAGAGAGAGAAGCTGGGTAGGCGACTGAAGCAAAAGTAATAGAGGATTTCCGAGTTTCACTTCCGTGGACTGATCTAAGGTCAGACCGCAAATATCAGACTCAGAGCTCATAATACTTTAAAGATTCCAGTCAACAGAATTATTGAAATGGCATGTCTACTGTATAGTCTTACCTTCTGACCATAGACTGCGCACCAGTACTGAAGCCAACACATTGACATAATCAAGGAAGTTGCGTATGTAATCTGGCCTGCCAGGGGCGCTGTCAGGCTCAAATGGGCAGAGCTGGTCTAGATACTGCAGGAGTTGTTTCATAGCAGTCCGCACTGGGTGGGAATCGAGTTCAGACTGCTTAAGAACAGCCTGTTCAGTCAGCGCGGTCAGGAGAGAGCTCCCCGCCAGACCATCTACTACAGGGGAATAGAAGAAGTCAAAATTAATAACATAAATTTCATTTTAAAGGGGTCAGGCCACAGAAAATGGAAAAGCCTTGGAATGAGAGTTGTATTTGATGTAATATGACATTATTGCACCAAGAATTAAAAAAGTCCCTCCCCAGTCAATCCAAACCATTTAATGAATATAAGCTGCAATAACATCTTTCTCAAAGAATTATAATTATTACAAGGTTTTAAGTATTGAAATTATGACATCAAAAATAAAATATGAAATGTCATAACTGATTTCTACATTTTATCTCAGTTTTGACTTAATTTTTTTATTTCATAATTTCAACTTTTTGTAATGATTGACTTTTTATGTTGTGATGACTGTTTATCTCATAATTTTGACTTCGTCAATTTAAACATGTCAAAACTCCTATCACAATTTCAGCTTTTTTGTCTTTTTTTGTAAAAAAAAATTCACTTTTTATCTCATAATTTCAACATTTTATGTCATAATGGTTTTGTAAATGGGCTTCCATTAAAATCAGCCAATGAGAATCAACAAAAAATAATAATATTTATATATATGGTTCAGTGGTAAGACTACTGAACCCAATTTTTAAGTGGATTTAAAATTTGTCCCCTTATAATTTATAAGACCCCCTTAAATGTCTGTAGACTACAGAGCACAGAATAAAAAATAAAAAAACAATGACATAATTTACTTATTACCAATGTTTTAGACAAGAATACATTCTGTAAGGTGCTTAACTACAACACTGAGCACAAATTTGAACAATTCTAGGAAAAAAAAAATCGACTAACATCATGTTTTGTGCCAAAGAGTTTCAGTGTGTGCTGAAATGAGCACAAAGACAATGCCAAGCTCACTTTGCTAATACCTGAGGTGTTGGTGGCAGAGGTCAGGGTTTGAAGTGTGACCTCTAGGCGCTGATTCAGGTTTAGCCGGGAGGCGATACTCTCCTCTGTTAATGTTGAATGACAAGACAGCAGCACTTCCTGAGCACTACAGCCAAAAGGACTGTAGACAGCATTCTCCTCTCCATTACAGTCTAGAGTAGAAAGATGTTAAAATAAAGAGGCTATGTAAAGTAAAACAAAAATATAAGTGAGCATGCAACTGTAAAAAAAAAAAAAAAAAAAAATTAGTTTTACTTGTTCCTTTGCTGGTGGAGGTTCTATTAAGGACCTTGCTGATTTGTTGCAGTACTGAAGGGAAGCCTCTAATACTGCTGGTGTGAAGAACCTTTGGATCTACTCGCATACCTGCGGTAGGCAAAATAAGTCAGGACTCGGCAATAAAGATGGCCCAAATAAAGTTGCTTGATGCAGGCTCACCTCTGGCCTCCAGAAAGCTGCTGAGTCTTCTTTCGGCAGTCTCGAGCAGCTGCCTTGAAGTTTTCCACAGTGTGCACTGACAGCAGGAGAGGTCAAAGGCCGCCATAGCTGCAGGGCTCAACTCTTCCAACAGGGGTTGCACGAGGTCTGGGGAGTCTACAGAGCGCTGGGAGAGCCAGTAATTGTCCTCTAGACAGGGTATTGGCCGGCTCGAGGTACTGAGTAAACGTTCGGCCACATCAGAGATAGAATAAAAGGCCATGCCTGAAAAAAGAAGGAGACAGCAAGTAGGTCTATAGATATCAGTAATTCACAAAAATGTGACCCACTTTATTCTTTTATGGGTTAGCCTTAGGTAATTATACCACAATTATACCCCCTGTATCATATTTGTTAAATAAAATCCAATACTTTCTTACGAATTTTGGGGTGCTAATTCCAAAAAAATGCCTGTTTTGCATCACACTGTTTTCACATCACACTCTCTAACAAAATATGTGCATTTCAAAGCATTTTTGCCACAAAGACAATTCTGATGTTCCTCTGAGCCAGGTCAGAACTATTTGTTCAATTCTAAGCTGGTTTTTACATGCATGTCTGAAGACATAATTTTATGCCAAATTCGGGGTTATTATAGTTAACAAAAACTGAAACTAAAATTAAAACCATTAAAAAAAGATTTCATTACCCAAAATAAAATAAACATTAACTGAAATAAAAAAAAATAAAATCATTCTTATTTTGTGAAAAAAAAAAAAAACGTATGCAATGTAAACTTTTTATTGACATAACTGAACTCAGCATCATTCAATTTCTTTATTTTATTTTTTTGTAAAACAGCTGAATTTTTTTTTCGGCCTGCACTGTGCTATATAAAAAACAATCCAAGTCTATGGCATGTCCTCTTTAGATAGATAAATGTGTTTGTGCAATACCTGCGGCTGCTGCGCTCCCAATGCTTTTAAGTGTTAATCTGCTGCTGCTGCCCATTCTAGTCCTGCCCGCTGGAGCAACACCCACTGTGCCCAGACCCTCTGAAGACGAGGATGATGAAGAAAGTGACTGGCTCTCTATCTTCTGCTCCACCTGAGCCAGCTCAGTCAGGACCTCCTGGTACCGGTCCATAAAGACCAGTTCACCCGCACACTCAGAGTTCTCCAAGCTATACATAGCAATCACCTAATAAACACACACAACACAAACACATGCCATTAAAGGGGTCATATGATGTTGCTAAAAAGAACATTATTTTGTGTATTTGGTGTAATGAAATGTGTTTATGCGGTTTAAGGTTCAAAAAACACATTATTTTCCACATACTGTACATTATTGTTTCTCCTCTATGCCCCGCCTTTCTGAAACGCGTTGATTTTTACAAAGCTCATCGGTCTGAAAAGCAAGGTGTGCTGTGATTGGCCAGCTATCCAGTGCGTTATGATTGGCCGAATAACTAAAGTGTGTGACGGAAATGTTACGCCCCTACCATACTGTGATGATGCCCTGTCAGGGCCGGAGCGATGATTCAAAAACATGAAAACCCATTATAAACGAGGCATTCGTTGCATCCAGTGGGGACATAATTATGGATTATAATGACTTATACTGTCTTTTTACGCGTTGAAATGCATCACGCTGCGTAAACAAAACCATGTCTGCATTTGTGATCGGAGAAATGACAAACAACAAGCACTACTCTACACTGCTCAAAACTCGCGTTTGA
>NW_015548240.1:2683977-2741896 GCF_001515605.1 Sinocyclocheilus anshuiensis | reverse complement strand
CCAAACAAAGTAGTTTCGCTTTCACAACGAAACACACAGCGCCTTCACGACATGGCGGCGGCAACAACAATAATACAGCGAGAATAAAAGTTACGCCTTCTTTCTTTGCGTGAACATTAGGGCGGTGTTATGCAAATCTTCCCACATAGTGACATAGATATGTGGGGGCGTGTTAGAACAAGCCGCTTTAGGTAGGCGTGGCTGACTCTTAACTTTTATAAAGAATATCTCTTTGGATTTGAGACTTTAGTCTTTGCAACTTTACAGATCTTCTTTATGCACCAAGAGCTTGTAACACTCCAAAGAGAAAGGAAAAATTGAAATCGCATCATATGACCCCTTTAAAGAAGCCCAAACGGATGGATCTGGACCAGCATTGGCTAATGAGGCCCACACAGAATAAATTAGTGCAGAAAATGCTAAAAATGTTTCCCAGATTCCTTTTAGACCTGCTAATATGCTGTCTGTACCCTTAAATGATAGAAAGGGGTAGTAATATGTCAACATACAGTGACTTCATCATCATTAGAATGACATCATCTCTGGGGTTTTATGGTAAAGAAGTGACATCATATCTCACCTGCTGGGCCTCTATGTAGTTGCCTCTGCGTATACAGGCGATGAGGAGAGACTCAGGTGGGGAGAGCATCGCAGGAATCAGCCAGCTGTGGGGTCCACCACATGGACACACTTCACTCCCACGGCACACAGCCCCAACGCACACCCCGCCATCTGCAGCACAAGCAATGATCAATATGAGCATTAAGCCAGGATGTGGGAAGGAAGTTTTAGTAGGTGTGTGAACTGACCTGAGGTGCTGGTGCTGACCTCCCCGTTCTGACGTTCAGATGAGGCGTGACGTTCAGAGCGGTGCCGATGGTTTCTTCTCTTCCTCCGAACACCTGAACTGCTGCTGCCACTGCCCTGGCGTTTCAGAGGAAGTGCCGGACTGGGGAGTGGAGATGGAAGGTACAAGCCATCTATAAACAAACACACACATACATACATACATTAAGGCAGTTTTACTGTTCAAAAATTTGGGGTTAGTAAGATTTTTTGTTTTTGATGCTCAGCAAGGCTGCATTTATTTGATCAAACATACTGTAAATTATTATATTATTATTATTACTACAATTTAAAATAACCGTTTTCTATTTTAATATCTTTTAGAATGTAATTTATTCCTGCAATGGCAAAGCTGAATTTTCAGCAGCCATTACTGCAGTATTCAGTGTCACATGATCCTTCAGAAAACATTGTAATATGCTGATTGGGTGCTTAAGAAACATTTATTATTATTGACAGTTGTGCTGCTTAATATTTTTTAGGATCTTTGATAAATAGAAAAGAAAGAACTGTGTTTATTTGTAATGTTTTTTAACATTATAAATATCTTTACTGTCCCTTTTGATTAATTTTAATGTATCCTTGCTGAATTAATTTTTTTGAATGGTAGTATATGTATTAAACCCTTGCAACATGAATATCAAAATACTACATCACATTTCTCACCATTCCCATTGCCATGGTTGCTAGTAACAATCTGCAATCTCCACTGGGCTTCTGCCGTGTATTTAGACAATCTCTGTAACCGGGCACTGAATGTTTCCGCTGTAACAGAACATCCTAGACTCTCTGCCAACTCCACATCGGCGGCAAGTGCCCTGCCGTCCTCCTGCCCGACCCCACACACACCCTCCAAGCCCTCCTTCACCAGCCGCAGAATCCCCTCCATTACACTCAAATCCACCAGAAACCCCCGGCACCCTGAAGTCAGGTAGCCCAGCTCAGGGTTCATCTGATCAGAATCTCTACTTTGGATCTCTTCTTTCAATTCCTCCATCATTCCACCTTCCTTTTCTGCACTTAAGACACTCTCAGCTGTGCTTATACTTTTAGCACTGTTTGGTTTCATTTTCTCTGTGTTTGTGTCTGTTTGGGTTTCTGTGCCCGTGCTGATCTGATCTGATTGTGGGCTGAAGTCAGAGTCAGAAAGGAAAAGGAGGGAGAAAATGTTCTCCAAGAGTTCCAAACGGAATAATGCTGGAACAGCTTCCAGGTACAGCTGACATTCTGATAGGTAGTGCTGGAATAGATCAGAGCATCCTGGGAAGAGTAAAGAATGAAAGGTAAACTATGTTATCATATTTATTTAAACTTTGCCATACACATTTACAGGAAAACGTTCCCTTGTAAAAAGGGGTACCATTCTACAGTGATGGCCAAAATTATTAGAACACTAGTATTTTCACCAGCTAAAAATGGTTTTAAGTCGGTTATTTCTATCTTTTGCTGTAGCGTGTCAGTAGGAAATATCAGTTTACATTTCCAAACATTCATTTTGCCATTAATTGTAATAATTGTTTTGCACAAGGAGTCTGACAACAGCCAGTGCTCCACACAGAGATCTGATCTCATCATCATCCAGTCTGTCTGGAATGACATGAAGAAACAGAACAAACTGAGACAGACTAATCAAGAAGAAATGTGGCAATGTCTCCAAGATGCTCCAATAAACCTACCAGCAAAGCTACCTGAAAAACTATGCGCAAGTGCACCTAGGGCAAAAGCTGCATTAAATGCAAAGGATGGTCACACCAAATGTTGATTTAATTTAGTTAATAGTTAAGTTAATAAGTTAATTGATAAAGAAAATCTATTTATGACATTATTTTTGACAGCATCCTAATTTTACAGCATTTTTACACAAGTGCCTAAAACTTTTAACAGTACTGTAGCTTTGCAGGTAGGTCTCTTGAAGTATCTTGGAGACGTTGCCACAGTTCTTCTGGATTGAGTCTGTCTCCGTTTGTTCTGTTTCTTCATGTCATTCCAGACAGACTGGATGATGATGAGATCAGATTTCTGTGTGAAGCACTGGCTGTTGTCAGACTCCTTGTGCAAACAAAAATCTCACTGGATTATTACAATTAATGGCAAAATGGAAATGTAAACTGATTATTTCCTACTGACACACTACAGCAAAAGATAGAAATAACTGACTTAAAACCATTTTTAGCTGGTTCTAATCATTTTGGCCACCACTCTATACCATGGTAATTACCAAATTCATGGAATCACTATGGCATTTAGAAAATTATCAAAACCATAAAAAAACATAACTCCACGGTACGTTTTTGTTACTGTATTAAAAAAAAAGTAAAAAAATAATAATAATACAATACAAATACAAAAAGGAATAATTATATTTTTGCTCGCTTATTGTGACATTTAAATGAAAAGCTAATGTTAAATTCACTCAAAAAGTTTTTAACTGGTTTATTATCAAGATCAGCAGCACTGTCACCTTCGGTTGGCTCCTCCCCCTGACCCTCCTCTGTCTGCTGCTGATGCAGTGGCTCACAGTCCAGGCAGCCGGTGTGCGTGTGTGCGTTCACACAGATGGCGTAAAGGGCATACTTCATGGCACAGAAGCCTCGAAACAGAGTAATATTCCGCTGGACAGAGCTGCTGGGTGAGTCCACTAATGAAGGATCTCCTACAAACGTAGAACAAAGATTTCAAGTTTCTGAAGAAGAAGTTTTATTTATATAGTGCCTTTCCATAGCTCAAGGTCACTTTACATAGTGCTAAACAAAACATTTGCACACCCATATACACAATACAAACACATAAGGCCACATATAGCCACATTATCCAAAATACATATTAAAAATATGTTTTTAGCTAAGTCTTGAATGTAGACAAAGATGGTATACGAAGTGTAAGGGGTAGCGAATTCCATAATTTCGGAGCATTAACACTAAATGACCTACCACCTACAGTGGACAGCCGAAAACGAGGAATGGACAAAAGACCAAGCTCAGATGATCTGAGAGACCGGGCAGGAGAATAGGAGTACAGTAGGTCAGACAGATATGGAGGCGCAAGACCATTTAATGCCTTAAACGTTAGGAGTAATATCTTAAAGTGAATACGTGATGCCACAGGTAGCCAGTGAAGATCATGCAGTAAAGGAGTAATGTGAGCAGAACGCCTGGTGGAGGTGAGAACTCTTGCTGCTGAGTTTTGAACATATTGTAACCTTGCAATAAGTTTTTTAGGCAGACCAAGAAATAGAGCATTGCAATAATCCAGACGTGATGTGATTAATGCATGAATTAAGATTTCAGCATCAGCTAGAGTTAGAGAAGATCGAAGACGTGCAATATTACGAAGATGGAAAAAAGAGGTTTTAACAACAGAAGAAATATGAGAGGCAAAAGATAGAGATGAGTCAAATAAGACACCAAGATTACGGACAGATGAAGCAGGCTTAACATGAACCCCGTCAATTTCAAAGGACAGGTCAATCCTTTTGACTGAGGTAGCAGAGCCAATCATCAATATTTCAGTTTTGTTATTATTTAGTTTAAGGAAATTCAAGGACATCCAATGCTTGATATCCCTGATGCATGCAGTAAGTGAGTCAGGCAGTGATGACCTATCAGAGCTGGTGGTTAGGTAAATTTGAATGTCATCAGCATAGCAATGAATTGAAGTCCATGCATGCGTATGATGTCACCAAGTGGATATATATAAATAATAAACAGAAGTGGACCAAGAACTGAACCTTGAGGAACACCCCGTGAAACTGGAGCAGTGGTAGATTTATACCCTTGTATGGTGATATAATATTTTCTATCACTGATGTAGGAAATGAGCCAGGAAAGAGCTGAACCAGTGATACCGATATCAGAAAGGCGAGAGATGAGTATTTCATGGCAGACTGTGTCAAATGCAGAGCTTAGATCAAGAAGAATTCTGCAGATCTATGTGAATTCAAATGTACCCCTGTGTCTCATACCTGTTCTTTGCAGCAGTTCCAGAACTCTGTGCTCCTCGTATTTGGCGAGGGGTGTCAGGGAGTGCAACACATACAGGGCAGAGTGATGGTCCAGCATGTGTAAGTGATTCAGCAAGGCATCATAGGATATCCCTCTGTACAAGTATGCATACCAATAAATAAACTAACATATACACTACCGTTCAAAAGTCTGGGGATAGTAAGTTTTTTTGCAAGAAATTAACACTTTTATTTGGCAAGGATGCATTAAATTGATCAAAAGTGACAGTAAAAACATTTATATTGTTACAAAATTAAAAATCTTGAACAAATTTATCACATTTTCCAGCACAATCTTTTTAAATATTGATAAGAAAAGTTTCTGTAGCACCAATTCAATGATTTCTGAAGGGTCATGCGACAGTGAAGACTGGAGTAATGGCTGTGGAAAATTCAGCTTTGCCATCACAGGAATAAATAATATTAAAACAGAAAACAGTTATTTTAAATTGTAATAATATTGCTTTTTACTGTTTTTTTTAATCAAATAAATGCAGCCTTGGTGAGCACAAGTCTTCATGGTAGTGTAGATGAACAAATGGCTATTAATCCATAAACAGAAATAATTTACATAATTGCCAACTTTTTGACATACATTAGGTTAAATCAACCTTTTCACAAAAAAGAAAGCATACAACAGTGTTTTAACTCACGGGTTGTTCTGGTCGCACCATTCCAGCACACCAAGTTGAGAGGACAGAGTGCAAGCTAACTCACTCAATACTGAATCATTTGTCTGGGGCTACAGAGAGACAGAAAGAAAGAATTCATTCATTCATTTACATTGACACATACTAATGTGGAATTATATATATATATATATATATATATATACATACATATCAGACACAAAAACAAAAAGACGATCTACAAAAATTGGATAATCTCCGGCCCACAGCTTTCAAATGGAGACAAAGAACACTTTTCTTGTGAATGTCATCTACTATATCTAATAGACTCAAACTAATTAAGGTGTACACCTCATGTGTGTTGCATAAGCAAACATGGCACATTTTAGAAATACTCAAGTCAAGATCACACCTTAGCTGGAGGGGATTTTTTGAAGTAAATGTTTTTTTGAAGTAAATATGGACTTCAAAAATTAGACTGTTCACACTGAACATTAACTGTACTGAGCATGTGTGGCCCCTATTAGACAACACAAAACTTTCTTGTAACATTAGGTTTATTATATAAAACCTTTCAGGAATTTAAAGTTTTTAAAGGCTATTATTTAAAAACACAAAATCTACTTAAAATTGCCATTTCCAGACTATCTATCATGGTGATTTTTTTGACAATGTTATGTTTACAAAGTACTGGGCTGCTACAACGAATGCTTTGTAGGTGTTTATTGTATAGATGGTTATAGGACAACATTACTGTGCAACTATAACCAATCTATTATTGTTCTATCAAACCCTAAGCACCTAAACTACAAAAAAAAATTTGTCTTGGTGGGTCATTCTTGAACCAGAATAAGCTGCAGAGGGGATGTGACTTTGTACTGACAGTCATATATTTGACTACTGACCTGTTGGTTATGTAGGACTCTTAAAAGGGTTTTGGCAGAATCCAGGCTTTGACAATGCATCCAGCCCAATAACAACAAGAGGCGGGACAAAGGCTGAAACTCAGCCTGCAATAGTGTTTCCAGTTTGGCAAACTCCTCCCACTTTATGAGATCTAAACCAGTAAGCTGCAAACAACAAGAATGTATCACTGCAATTCTAAAACTAGAGAGGAAAAATTGTGTTGCTTTCATCTATACACTTTTATAAATGTTGTTTTTAAATGAATGAAACTTGATTAACTTGTAAAAGTCTCATTGACTAACGTTAAGACAGTGCAGAAAAATACTGACAAATTCGATTTTACACATTCACTTATTTCTAGGCCTCTGTTTGCCTGATTGTGTGCACCTACCAAGACCTGCTCCAGAAAGTGCTTTCCAGTGCTCAAACACTCAAAGTAAATGGCTTTCCACACCAAACGCTTGTCACTATGACAGCACAAGCCAAGCATGACCCTTTCCAGATCAGGCAAGTCCACTAAAAGGAAATAGAGATGAGTTTTTGACAAGCAACAACTAGGCCTGTCGCAATAATCAATATATCGACTTATCGCGCAATATATGTACATGACCTCAATCATTTTTGGTGACGCAATATATCGCCCATTATATTTACTTAAAAATTAATGTCACCATATTTTGTACATTCCACTTGCGCCTGTGTCTTTTGCAGCTTCTCATACATAACGTGGTGTAGTCATGAGGTGCTAGTTCAAATTTAAAAAATGCTTCTACAAAAAAAGTTTCATCTGCAGATATGGTCTTGTTTAGGGATCTGTGCCTTTGTGCATATGGACATCTGACTGCTAAGTAGTGATTGTGTTTTTCAGCAATAGTGTGCACCCTTAATTTACAGAGAAAAGAAGGTCAGGGAAAAATCTGTAGATGGAAAAATCTCCATACAAGTTCTTTATGCATTTTTCTTTTTTTCTACTTGTTACTTCGCACTTTTTGTTATAAAATGTTTATTTATTCAGGTTTTTTAAGGTATCTAATATTTTGATAGTTAATTTCCATGATCTAAATATTCTTAAAAATTTAAAGTTTGTTGTCATTTGGAAGCCTGTAGGCCTTCTTGCATTATTATGCTGTTACATTATGATTATATATTCAGTGGCATAAAATGGTCTTTAAAATGACAATAATATCGCTTATCGCAATTATTTCTGGGCGATATATCGCACAATAAAAAGTTGTTATCGTGACAGGCCTAGCAACAACACAATGATGTCTGCTTAAAAAAAAGATCACATGCAAATGGTGTGACAACTGAACATGGTTTGGGAGGGAACAACAACCACATGAGCAGAAGTGTGAAAAGTCAAAGTAAAGGAGGTGGCACACACACCAGTAACAACCTCCTTCACTTCCTTAAAACACAACACATACATTGGAATCAATACCACTATTTATGGTGGCTTAGATTGGCCTTTTAAGACTTTAAATTACAGTTGACCTACAGTTGCTCTAGTTTTAGTTTCCAGATACAATACCATTAAGACATTTATAATGTCACAAAAAATGTATTCCAAATAAATGCTGTTCTTCTGAACTTTCTACTCAAAGAATCCTGAAAACATTTATCATGGTTTCCAAAAAAAATATTACACAGTACATTGATCATTAACAAAACAGACACATCTATTATTACTAGAGTTTCAATTTCAGTATTTGGCTACAAGATTCATAGAAAGAAATGACAGATTATTACAGAAACAAAATGTGATTCTGCACCTGGTTGTCTGTATGATCACAGTCAACTTAATTGACTCACCCTGTGTATGTGGAGCCTCTCTCAGCAGTTTCTCTTTGAGCAGTCTGAGTGCTGTGGAGCTGTACGATGTCAACAGAGCCTGACCCTGACCCTGCGGCCTCAGCAGACATCCCAGAATTCTCTCCTCTGTCATGGGCCCTTCTCTAGCTGACCACAAACCCTTCCACAGGGTCTCTAGCTGAGCATTTGACCTCTCTGGCCCCCATGGTGCTAAGGCCAGCGCTGAACACACCTCTTCCACCCATTTCTCGTTCCTCTCTTCCACAGGCACGTTCACTCGCTCGGTGAGGTGCTGGATGAAGACATCCTGTAAGGCGTGGTCTCTGGAGTGGCCTGAGTGCTGAAGGAAGCTGATGAGAGAGTGGCAGAGCTGCGGCTGCTGGCGGGTTAAAAGAGAACGGAGGCAGGATAGAACAGCAGCGCTCAGTGGAGTGGTGCAATCACCTGGAATCTTTCCCTTTACTTCCTCAGAGTACAGGAAGGCTTCATGCAGCTCCTATAGAAGACATAGAGCAAAGTAAAGACGGCATGAAACACAAATTGTGATCATTGTTTCTTCTTTATTGTGACGTATATCTGAGTGAAATGACTTCTCAAATGTGAAAAAAATGTAAGATGACACTTGATTTTGTAGAATTGATTGGATTGTTGGATTGCTGTCATTTGTTAATTGCTGTGATCGTTTACAGAGAAGATATGTTGTTGTAAGGGGAGGCACATTCATGTTTTTGATTAAATATTATTAGAGCACATTTTGCACATTTGAAAAAAACAAAAATGATGTAATTTAAAATGAATATAATTTGAAATAAACACATGACTTTTAGTTATAGTGTATAAATCTTTCAGGACACACACATCATGTCTACAGAGGCCGTCGAAGAGATGATATACATCTCAGTAAAATAAATAATTGAAATTTCCACAAAGCATACAAGCAATTTTGCCTTAAGGTGCAGTTACATTTACCATTGTTCTGCGAAATTTCAAGGGCAAAATAATTTCAATAGGATTCCATGCAATTTGGATTTTTGCTTAAGGCAAAAGGTTTTGCAAATCTTGGTTGAACGGACTTGCCACACTGGCCAACAGAAAACTGCTTGGTTTGAGATTGACTCCTGTGTAAGCTACACTTCATACATCACTTTCACTAATGGCAATAGACAATGGACCTGTTTTAGACTTCTGGAAACACTGTCACTTAAAAAGTGTCTATTGCAAAATTAAGATTTTTTAACATGGAAAAGGGATGCAATATTTGTCAGAATGGAAAAAAAAAGTGCAAAAATAAAATGTTATTATACTGTATGTCTTGCTCAATTGCGCACATGTGCACAACATCAACTAATAGAGTAGAACCTTATCAGAGCTCAAAGCAAAGGAAATAATTTGAGGTTTGTCAATAAAAGGCCATAAAGTTGTTACAACAGTGTCAGCACTATCTTACTTTATATGCTATACACTTGGAATCACCATACAGTAGTTGGAATTTGTCATACCTTAAGCACAGACAGTGGCACGTCTCCAAGTTCCTCTAGAAGCAACATGAACTCCAGTTCTCTCTTCACAGACCCGCTCACCTGCAGAAAAAGTAACCATAATCTGCCTCAGGAAATGAGTTACCGATAACAGTGATGAATGCTTCCTACTTGAAGCATCCATGAAAAATTATATCCAGCAGAAAACGCACACCTTTATTTTAGTCTGTTTTTCCAGAACCTGAAGCCAATACCAGGCCAGTCTGTGAGGGCTGCCCACTGTTTCCCATCTAGGTATAAACAAAAGAAAAACAGATGTGTTTCCTAAAATATCTTAACTTTAGCCTCTTGAACCCTCAACATAACAAAATGTTAAGAACCTCTTATAATGGTAACCACAGTTTCCACCTAAAGTTTACTATAACTATTGTAACCACTATCCACAGAAAGAGGAAAATGGATTTGATTACATTATTGTTCTCGGTATTGCTTCGTTTATGACTTTAATAAGCATTCCTGTAGTTTATTCCTCTCAGGGTCACTCACCTGAGCGGGTATGGGTGGGTAACGATGGCTTTAACGATATTGTGTGGGCCATGGGGATCATCTCCGCTCGCATCGCCGAGCTGACCCACGCAGGCTGCCGCGAGCTCCCACTCACCGCGCGTCAAACACCGCGTGAAGAAGCCGAAGAGCTCGCGTCTGGAGGTCTCTTCTTCACGGCCAAACGGATGCATGATAGATAGTCCGCTTTGATTCAGCAGTCTGTTGAGGTCCACGGAAAGATTACTGGCCTCAGATGTGCTATGAAGTATTCCACATCTCAAGTAGATAGGAGGGGATGGAAATTGAAAGAAAAAAAATCATAAGCAGTTTTGTAACCATCTCATAAATTATATATCAAATCAAATTCAGAATATGCACACATTTTTATAAAGGTCCAGAAAAGCATTTACTTAAAAAAATAATAATGATAAGATATAATAATAATAATAAATCCAAAGTCAACAAAAATGTACAAACTTCAAGAGAAGATCAGAACCGGTTAGGTTAAAAACTATTCTAAAGCAGAAAAGGTTACAGAATTGATGTCAGCATTTCTTGGATTTAGGTTGTTGACGACTTCTATAACGTATTTACATTGCGATTAGTGTGATTTAAACTTTGGTTTATGTAACAGCTCTTAAAAGTGAAATGATGACAACAAAACAACAGACACTGCCCACTTAAAATAGTTTGGAAGAGAGCCAATTGACTTCACTGTCAAACATCAGTACATAGTTTTACGCTTACGTACAAGAATAAATAAATGATTAAATTAGCACTCACGATTTGAGTTTGTCCTCTATATCTCAGACTAGAGAACAGTGCGTTCAAACGCGCTTGCCATCAGCTGTGTGTGGCCATGAGAGAGCCGAGTCATGTGACTCAATCAGCTGATCCAGGAGCTGTCAGTTCAAGGGTCAAAACAATAGATATGAAAGAGGGGGTAGGAATGGCAAATGCAATGAAACTGTTGATCACAATAGGCTGGGCTTATAATTAAATAACAATACTTCTTTTTGGTGACAATTAAATTGCTAGTCATTATTTAGATGGAAATAACTTTACTGCGATTGCTGATGTAGTCAAATGATACCTGATACTTTTCTCAGCGCTGGCTAGATGAGCCAATCACAGTCGTTTGTGATAAAGGATTAAAAAAAAAACATTTTATTGACATTTCTTTAGTTGATTTCAGTTTAAATCTAGGTACTAATCATTTGGATTGACAGATTAAATAATTACATTTTATTATGTTCAAAAGTAAAGTACGCCTTCAAACGCTGCACCTCTCTGCTCGACTATAATAAGCGACCCCTGGCGGAAGACAATTAGGTTATTTTTCGTGCAATATTTGTCTCCCATAGGTCCAAATAAACCATTTCTCCCGCAGTATTATTTCTGCAGTTAAACTTTTTGGTGGATGATTGTTGTGACTTAAAATCTTTTGGATTTATTGTGAAAATGTTTTTGATAGTTAGTGACGTGGCTTTACGCAGATGTAAAGTGCGCATGTGTCATTATATACAGTTATTCTGTAGTTTTATTTAATTTAAACAACGAATGTCTTAACAGTCAGTAAATATCGTCTTGAAGGTCTTAAATCGTAAATATTTTCTTGTTCCCGTTGCTGCACTCTAATACACATTATTTGGGTTGATGCCACAATTGTTCGTATTTAGCAAGATTAAATTATTTTCATTTGTACTGAGAAATGTAAATTGTAATGACAGCCAGAATTAAAAATGCTGACATGCTGTTAAACCTCGAGAATGACACTAGGAAACCTGATCAGTAATTTGGAGTTTATAAGCCTTGGAAACTCTCTCTGGGTGGTAAAAACATATTGCAGAAACAAAGAGCCGGACTGGTTAGATGGGAATGTGAAACAATACACCTGTTGGGACTTGGGAGCTAATTATGTCTCCTGAGTGTGTTGTCCGTGTTTGTGATTCCACCATTATATGAGCTTATTCCCAAGTGAATTAGGGCTAATCTTGGTATAACTTGCACCTTTAATGTATAAGAATAAGCATAGTTATTAAACTTATTCAAATAAATACTTCAAAACTTACCTGTTTTTTGCATAATTTGTAGGCTAGTGTATTTCTGGAATCATGAGGCTTGGTATATGTTATCATAACGAGCAGAGATTCATTCATTCATTTATTTTGATATGTGCTGGAGTCACTACTGTATTTTTGTCATCACTCTGCCTGTGATAGTTACTATGGCAACGCAGTGGCGAGAGGCGGGGTTCGCGGATTCGACGCCGGTCTCGCGAGTCGCGCACTGCGATGATCAATTCCGTGCGGTACAGCTATTGTCCTCGCGCTTGAAACGCAACAGACCGCACGACTAAACTAAAGCCTTTCGCGACAGAGGAAAGCATGACAGATAAGGGGAACATCCGAAACGTAAGTATAATGACGATGATTTTAGAGTTTATCCGCCACTGAGATTGATTGATTGTGCTGGCACAGTGACGTACTCACTGGACTGGTATATATGACTGATAAATGTGTCATATATCCTATATTTGAGACTGCTATATTTATAAATGATACGACTCGGTAATTTGCATATTAACATATAATTTGCATATTAAAATAAAATGTAAACTGTGAAAAGGATGTCTCGCAGCGATTAAGATATCGTAATGATTTTAAATCAGTACATTAATAAATATTAGTATTTTCCCTGACTATAGCATTAGACATTTGAATGACAGTAAAGCACTATTCCTGCAGGAGGAGGACTATGTTGGGGAGATCAAAGGGGGTCTACGGCCGACCATGAGGCTGGTAGTGATGGGTATTGTTCACAAGCAGCCCAAAAGGTTCGTATCAGACACCTGTCTGTGCGTTCGCCAGCACTTGCGTTCATTTGTCAAATGTCACATCCGCACATCCTGAATGACTCGGTTCATTGAGGATGAGACGCGCCTTCACTGCGGTAACACAATGAGCCAGTTGTATCGGGGATTAAACCGTTTTAACGTCTCCAGTTCACACAGGAGCAAAATAAAACATGGGTGCCAACAGACAACACTAGACATAGAACTCATTTTAAATGCATGTGGGAAAACACCCATTTAACTGCAATACCACGTATGTGTATCTATGTGTGTGTATACAATATTAGTATATGTATTTTTATGTAAATATATTTATATTGTGTAGCTTATTAGTTTATACATACACAATATAGACAAAAGTATTGGGACACCACCTTCTTTAGAACAGAAAAAGGCACTTCCAAAACTGTGGCAACAAAGATGGAAACATAATTCATGTATTTAAAATTGTATTTCCATCTCTGTTGCAACAGTTTTGGAAGTGTCTAAAATGACTGTACCCATATGTACAAGTCATTGGTGTTTGGTGATGAGTTTTTGGCTCAAGGTCTGCATTTTAAAGTCACACCAGAGGTGTTCAGCTGGGATTAGGACTTGCAGACCAGTCAAGTTCTTCCACAATGACAGAATCAATCATTTCTTTTTGAACCTTGTCTTATACACAGAGGCATTGTCATGTTAGAATAGAAAAGGGTCCTGTCCAAACTGTTGCTAAAAAATTAGAAGCACACAATTCCCTAGAATATCATTATATGCTTTAACATTAAGATTTGTACTCATGGAAATGACTAAGTCAAACTTGTTTATTAGATGGGGGTGTCCCAATACTTTTGTCTATTGTGTGTAGTACTATACAATGTAGCCACATGCACACAAAAAAGCGCTAACTGAAATTATTTTATTCAAGTCAAAAATATTATTTAACATCTCTGAAACAACCTGTATGCATGAATGTATACCAACAAATCTAACACTTTTTACAGTGTATAACAAAAATAAGAAGTAACTAAGTTTTTAAAATAAAATTAAACAAGTGTGATGTTTGAGCAGGGAATTTTGACAGGGAATACAACATTTCTCCACAAATTAAGGAAACTTCTTCTTTTTACTTCTAAAAACATACTGTAAAATTGTATTGTCTGGTAACTTAAAGTTTTTTTAAATATATTTTTAGGGGATTTTACTGTAACATTTTAACATTTGTTTTCAATTAAAATGACTAACATTTTGTTACAGTGCAATACATTTGGTTTTCCAGCTGTTGTTGTCCACTTCTGTTTTGCCAGTGTGGGAAAAAAGTCAATTCCCATGAAGGATTAGCCAGCCTGATCTTTGGGGAAAAAAAGAAGAAGAAAAAAACAGATTGGACAATTCTGGCCATATTTGGCAACTAAGGGTTACCCAGAAAGTGCTGGTTCATAATGTGATTTGATCTGGAGCATCTCAGATTTCAGAATTGACACAGTCTGTTAAAATGATGCTTGTTTTTAAACTGATGTTAAAAATAATTTTCTGTCTCTTTAGTATGGTAGTGTTAGTGGCATGCCAGTCTAAAGGAGAGGGGGATGAGGAAATCGAGGGTGATGTGGGTCTGGAGTTGAAGGTGAACTTTTCAGAAAAGGCTGTGCTTCGTAACGCTCGTCTGTCAGGAAAGTGGGGCGCTTCAGAAACTGCCCTGTCTTTCTTCCCCTTTGCTCCAGGAGAGCCCTTTAAGGTAAACAGTCAGAATGTGTGTTTGGAGGTTATGATCACAGCTAATAAAGCTTAAAGGAACACTACTGTTTAACTCTAGGGGAGTTGGAAAATGAGCCTATTTTCAAAAATAGTGGAGTGTTCCTTTAAGTCTTTGGTAATGTCCCATCTTTCTGTCACAATAATGTTGTTTCTGTCTTCTGTCTCTCTCAGATGGAGATTGTGTGCGAGCACCAGCAGTTCCGTATTCTGGTGGATGGGCAGCCGTTGTGTGGTTTCACTCACAGACTAACTCAGCTCGCATCTCTCACTGCTCTTAGAGTCCATGGAGACCTACAGCTCACCAAAGTGGCTTGAGCAAGTGAAGAATTGTCTGCCATGATGACATAGACTATTCATAGAAGCAACTTAGCTGAGGTCTTAGAATCCTGAGCGTACTGTACACAATTGTCTTAAAATTCCAGAACTCCCTCAGTTCATTTAAAACATTTAGAACTTTTTGTAAAGTTTCTCCAGTGATTTTTATTTGTAGTGGCAAATGAGGCTGTTCAGTTTAAAATGGTTTTGCGTTTGTTTGGACACATTTGTAGTAGAAAATATCTGAAGGATGATCTGAACCAGCTTAAATCAATCCAGATAACAATTCAAATTAAGAATGATTTTCCATAAACTAGCTCAGATAGAAGATTTCTTTCATATAGTTTTTATAATACATAATGTACTAACTTTTTTGTTTTGCTTTTGATTAGATATTTAGTTTCTTTGGCTCTTTGATACAGAAGCAAAAGTGCCTTCATTTGTTCCATTAGATGCACTTATACAGTAGAGAACTTTGGGTGTTTTTGTAGCAGTAATTGTTGTTGTTCAAATTCACTTGCATTTACACATTTGGCAGATGCTTTTATCCAAAGCAACTTACATTGCATTCAAGGTATACATTTTGATCAGTTCCTGCATTCACTTAATCAAACCCATAATCTTGACATTGATAGCGACATTCTCTACAGTTTTAGATACAGGAATGTTTTTTGTTTGCCTGTCTTAAAAATTAATTAAATCATTCCAACAGAACAGAATAACTCAGAATCATAAGAGAAACGTTTTTGTTTATCCTTTGTTTATTTGAATGTACTGCAGAACAGGTTTGATGGCATTAGGAACCTAAGGATTCATAACTGACACCCGAATGTTCACTTTAAAATGCAATTCCCTGCGATTGTATTGGTTTGAAGAAAAAGGACTCAAAGTCCATCTGAAGCCTGTACTTGGTGCTGTCAATCTACACACTTAAAGCTGCAAATTAAGCATGTATTAAAAGCAAGATTTACTTGAATGTCTTTAAACATCTAATAATTGCAATATGTACTGTAAACAGTAAACTTTTACTGTTAAGTAAAGATTAAAGATTCTTACATAAAAGAATCTTTATGAAGATCTGGTTATTTAGGTTATTTAATGTGTGTGTGTCTGTGTCAAACTGTGTATTTGGGAATGTTTGAAAGAGAGAGAGCGAGAAATATGCTCACAGGCATAGTGTGTTTTTAAACCATAGCAACAAACCAACAGATCTGTGAAAGACCCAAAGTCAGTTCTGTTACCTGACAAAACAGAAGGCAGGTAAAAACATGCTAATGGTCCATAACAAAACTGGCAGGTATGCACATCAAAGATATGATTGCCTGATGACAGTTACACCAATATAACTTTTATTTTACAAAATTTGACTAAATAAATTTCACAATGACCATCATTTATGCTTTCAAAGGACATTCACTGAATGTATAAGCTTTACCACCTGTATATTATATCAAACATTCAATACAGACTTCATCAGGGACATTAACACTTTGGACTTTGGGGAAATCTGAAATTTATATGGAAATATTCTATATGCTGAATGACGCCTCATGCTGGCCCCATGTGTATTACCTATTTTTTTATTATTACATTTTTCATATTAATATTTAATATGTTTTATTTGTTACTAGCTGTATAACTGTATATCCGTTTTCTTTGCACATACACAAATACCACATTTACAACTATTAAAACAGCACAATATTTCTAAATAGATGTGTGACAGACAGAAATATAAATTTAGCAAAAACAATCAAATTAACAATACCAACAATGACCTAGTTAAGTCAGTTGTCTAATAGCTTGGATCCAGTCCATCCTCTCTTCGTGTGTTGGCGCCTGGATGTAATAGTGTGTGTCCGTCTGAGTGATGATTTTAAAGAGGTTCCCCTGTACTTTACCTTTAACACCTGAAGATTACAGGAAAGTGACCATTAGCTTCTGTGTTCACAGTGTTTACCTGTAAATGTTACTGCTACCTTGACAACAAGACCCAAATCATTGCTGTTCAGTGTTTTCAGTCTGTGGCAAAGTCTTTACTTAATTTTGATTCATATCTGGAATTGCTTTGTAAATATTCATTGTGAAACAGGTAGTCATCAGACTTCAGACACTTCCACAGATGAGTTGTAAGTCTGACTCACCTGACGGTATGCCGTTATCATCCAGAGCAGACACCAGACAGCCACGCAGAGATATACTGCCAACCGGAGTGATGTCATCCTGAGAAAGTCAGCACAAAAATAAACATCACGTTATTTTTTTAGACTTTAGCATAAAATGTACTTATACAGTCTGTGAATTGCAGGTCTGCGTTCTCACCTTGCTGGGGTCATAATAGTGCAGGAAACCAGGCTCCGCTCTCAGAACAAATAATCTCACCTTCCAGTTCTTCACTTTGTGGCCCTGACACACAGAAAAAAAAAAAAAAAGACTGTTAGCATCACAGATAAGCACTTTTCAGTTCAAAACTTCTAATTATAGTGGAGTGCTCACCTGTTTGAGCAGATAACCTCTCTTCACCACTTTTCCACTGAGTTCCACCGCAGACCGAGACTTCTCTGCTTTTACACTGCCTCGCTTCTGGAAGCTTTGGGACTGTTTGAGAAATCATATCCATTCGGTTTAGGACATCTTGTATCTAGTATAAATAATTACAAAAGCACTGAATAGAGAATAAAACAAGAAGAAGAGCTTTGAAACTTACAAAGCAGTAGAGTGCAGTGGAGTCATCGAGGAACTGTTCTCCTAGAGCTGCGTTACGGAGAGCATCTGCGCTCCTGATCCCAATGGGCCGCAGGGAGGCCTCATCCAGCAGTGCAGAGGCTAATGTTACTGCTTCCACACGGGTCAGAGCCAGCTTATTAAACACAAGCCAGTCCACCACTGCTGAGCCTACACACATACAAACAAAAAACAGTTTTATTGTCTGTGTTCACAAGTTCCAGACAGGCTGCCAGTCAGTATGCTCTATAGTTACACAATTAGGTGGCGACAAGTCACTGTCTTTATGAGTGAATCATTCACTCAACAGATTGGTTCAAATACACTGAATCAAACAGGAAAAAACAAGCAACTCATTGGAAGAAGAAAAAACAGACAAACTAACTAGTGATATTGTGTCTAAAAGGTAAGGAATCACGTTATACAGTTGAACATCATACACATACTGTCCACATAAAAAAGTTTGGGGCTAGAAAGTGACTTAGATTACAAAAAAAAAATATCTATTACAAATAAATGCTGTTCTTTTGAACTTTCTATTCAACAAAGATTTCTGAAAAGTATCACAGTTTACACAAAACTATCAAATCAGCATATTACAGTGATTTCTGAAGGATCATGTGACACTAAAAACGAGTCATGGCTGCTAAAAATTTGGCTTTGCCATCACAGGAATAAGTGACATTTTAAACGCAATAATATATATATATAATGTTTTTTTATAAATGCCATTTTAAATGGTAAAAATATTTCACGGTAAATGGTAAAAATATTGCTGTTTTTCTGTATTTTGATCAAATAAATGGTAAGCACAAGAGACTTCTTTCAAAAACATTTTAAAATCTTAACATTCCTAAACATTTGAACGGGATTTGATAAAAAATTAAGATTATCAGGGGAGAATGTGATGTCTTTAATTATGCACATTCATGCTTTATTGTGTAAGATCAGTTTGTTTTTGAGTATCTGACCTGAGAAACAGTTGGTGTAAGAGCTGCACTGCTCAACATGACTGCACAGCCGGATACCAGTGTGCACATCATACATGGAGTCCACCACCTGACTGATATACAGACACACATTTAGATATGATGTCACAAACACATATTCACATATACTGACAAACTACATACATAGCTACCTTAGGTTGACATTGTGAAGCTGGAGTGATGTGGATCCTTTAACTTGTGAAGGGGAGGTGGTCTGTGCATCATGTGGGTTGAGGTTCTGTACCACTGCACCAATCGCTGCAGCCCATTCGTCACGTTCCTCTCTTGTGCAAGCCTCCAGAAAGTGCTCCTCTGAAGTGCTGGTCTGCAGCTTCATCACCAACTGCAGGGTGTAAAATGTGTGGTTACTATGACAAAAGCCTTCAGTCACAGAACTAAACAAACATTTTACATTGCTGACGATAAGCGCAGCACTGTCATTTGTAAGAAAAAATGTATAAATGAAACTGGCACAAACAACATGCCACAGAAAACTCCATCACTCTGTTACACAACGTTGAATATAAATCAAAGACATTGCAAAAATGTACCGGGGGAAATAAAGTTTGCTTCTGACATGCTAGTGCATGTGAACATTGCAAAACAAAATAATGAAAGGTTAATTCATATGAAGCATAACCAGAGGCTGTGAACATTTCAAGCACTTACACTCCCAGTGTTGGGTTTAGGGCAGGGCTGTCCAAACTCGGTCCTGGAGGGCCGGTGCCCTGCAGAGTTTAGCTCCAACTTGCCTCAACACACCTGACTGGAAGTTTCTATGCCTAGTAAGAGCTTGATTAGCTGGTTCAGGTGTGTTTAATTAGGGTTGGAGCTAAACTCTGCATGACACCGGCCCTCCAGGACCGAGTTTGGACAGCCCTGGTTTAGGGTTTAAATAAACCACTGATAAGCCACTTCTCAATAGCCTACTATCTGTTTGCAGACAGTGGAAATAACCAACTGACCTTGCATTATATTGAGATATGCAATTACTTTATTTTAAATTCCTTTACAGCAGATTCTAAAACGGCACTATATTGTAACTTGTAATGTAGTTTTGTGGTTACGCAAATATATAGCATAAAACATCACTTACAGGTCTGTTCTCGTAATCCAGGTAAGGACATGTGATTTTGCAGTCACTCAACGGTATCGTTCCTCGATGGCAGGAATCCCGTTTGCCACCCTCATATTTATAATACAGAAGTCTGTCCGATTTAAGTACAAACCAACGAACTTTCCAGTTTTGAACGACATGACCCTAAAAATGAACATTATTTGTTAATAAGCCAATAACAATTAGGAATTAATTCCTCAGTATGAGTATGTATATATATATATATAAGTTCAAAAGTCTCTTACCCTTTTCACCAGAAAGCCCTCTTTAAGGACGCCGTTATTTTCTGACTCAGTGCCCATGTCTAACTGTAGTCTCAATAAGCAGGTAAGCGCTTCATCAGGTGTTTTATAGCTGCTGCGGAATTCCTCGGAATGTGCGTCATTGCGCGCACCTCCTATCGGCGCCCCCGGGTTTTAGGACACACAATAAACGCTGAGCAAGAAAACTTTGTCTGGGCGTGAGTTTGATGAGAAAAACAAACAAACAAATAATGTTAAAATAAAAAAACTAAATTATTAGAACTCGTAAAGTTTAATTAGGCAACGATAGAATTAAATGAATATGATTTTTTTAAATCTTACAATGAACAACTCTCCGTTGGGACATTCCTGTAGGGGGCTGCTTTCATGAGTCACCAAGACTCAGTCAGACTGAGTCACTAGTTCAGGTGAGATTCAGCTATTCACTGACCGGATGTTTGTTGTGGCAGTGCAGTTTAGCCATGAAAATAACATTTTAAAACTCATGTAGGCCTACAAATTGTATTTCCTTAGTAAAAACTGTAAGCTTTACCCTAATAAACAGTAACAGTACAACATCTCACAGTAGGCAAAAAATTTGGTTACATTATAACTATATATATTATATATTAATGTTTCATGTTTAGATTTAATTCATATTTGCTATAAATGTTGTGAATTGTAATTAATGTTTAGTCTACATATACAGAGGAGCCCAAGGTTAGTTGTTTTTATTTGTTTTCTTTTGTTCTGTAATTGTCAGTATTTTAGTTATTGTACAGCATTGTTCTGAATGTTTCTTCATAATATTACCGAATTCTAAACGTTACCATCATTGTAAACAAGTTTGTATTCGGACTGTTAGGAAAAGATTCTAAACTTCTAAATTACATAACACACACAAATTTGGACATAAAACTGGAATTTGCCAACAGACATGAATAGCTGTGCCGAGACATTCTTGCACAATCTGTGTGTGGATCATATGCTCAGAAAGTAGCGGCAATGTTCCTACATGAACTGCGTGAAGATGGTAAATTATGCCGGGAACACGGCCAAACCGCAGTTACCAAAAAAACAAAAAAGAAACTCTTTCATTGTTCATTCACTTCTGTAGTGCACTAGATGGTGCTCTCGCGACTCGCTCAGCAATTGAGTAGGCTATTCGGTAACTGACGACTCAAAATTGATTCTGTGACATTTTTGCACAGCTTCCTTTTGTTTTCTGTTATTTAGGGTAAAACTATGTCAGTCCATAACATAAACAAGATATCCATTAAAAAAATCCCGATTGTTATATTATATGTGCTTGTAAAAGAGTTGGAAAATGTGAAAACTTTAGGTTGGGGAAGGTGTAGTTGGTGTGATGATGCAAATGAGCAAATTCTCAGTTTGAACAAGTTTGTGAGTATTGCAGATCCTGGACACAAAGCTAAAATCCCGGACCTGCTGATCCACTTTTAAATGAAACACACGGGACAGACAAAGGTACACAGCCCCCTGGTTACAGTTGTGTGTGTGTGTGTGAGAGAGAGAGACTGAAAAACATTTCTGCCCTTTTTACTTTATTACCATATTGATTTTTTTCTAATATATTTTTAAATATTATTATTATAAATGTTTTTGTCACTTGACTTCTGCAAATGTTATATTCTTTTATATGACCATTTTTAGTAATTGATTGTATGGTTGCTATGGATATGACACATTACACAAATACTTTCACACACGGAGATAAGCTGTTTTACTGGGATTTGCTGCAGCTGGGGGTGTGTCATCAGAAATAACCATTAACACTGTTCAAACAGCAATCCCGAAAGTTCTGACGTAAATGAAATCACACCCGGATGTAGGCCTTTAAAAGAGCAGCATCAGAGGGGTTAAGGAGCACAAACATTCAGACCCACACAAACATCCTTTGTCTGTTTATAGTGTTTCCTCTGGGTTTGGAGAATGGTGGTAATAAATCACCATATACTGTTATCAAGCCGTAGTACAGTTGTCAAATCATATAAAACATAAATGAAAGTGTCTTTTATGAACCTACACTCACACAAAATCCCATTAAAATTTAACACAATGGATTCTTTTACAAGCCATGTTATCTTTTTTATTTCTATAACATCAGGATGCCAGACTGGGATCAAACAATCTTTGTGTGTATGCATACAAAATACAGTCAATATGAACAAAATATCAACTTTTTAAATATCTGCCTTACATAATATTACATGTCCACTGAACTACAGCATTACTTAACACAATGTACTTAAACATAAATACAATGAACACTTTTAGACAAGCTACTGTGACCTGTGCAAAAATAAATTTTTAGAAACAACAAGGCCTAGAAAGTTAGGTCACCTCAAATTAAGGGTAGCACAAAGGATGTAGAGAAGTGAAATGTGTTAACAAAAGTCTCTTTGTTGCACTTTCTATTGGCCTTTTCCTTTTTCTTGTATTTGTGAAAGGAAATAGGGGACAATTTGAAGGATTGAATTCCATGGAGAGGAATGTAACCCAAACCCTTCTGAACTTCTACAAATAAAAGCTTTTTAGATAGTGTTCACCCCAACACCAACACAGTACTTAAAAACAGGTTTATCTTCTTCCAAAAGCAAGCAAAAGTGCAACAATCTACATCAGTGCTCAGAAAATGCAAATATCTGTTTCTACAGAGAACAGATTCACATTAACTCGGCAGCACTGGAATTGTATGGAGATTAGATAGAGAAAAATAACATAATACTTCATTTATGAATTCTGTAATGTAGGCTAAATTGCTGACTGTCTGCTCTTTATTTGGCCATGTTGCTATACTGGGAGTTGTAGAGCTCTGTATAATACATTTTATTGCACATAATGTCTACGTATCCTGTTCCTGTGCTATGTTTTAGACAGTTGCGTGTTTTCAAAGTTACACCAATGAAGAACATAGAAAGTTAAATCTACAAACAGCTGAATACATGATTAGCTACACTAGGATCTGCAGAGGGTGTGTGACTCTACCAGAGTTTTATACAAGCACTTTTTTACCCTACAATAACCATAATTGAAATAACCATACAATGCTTAATTATTCAAAGATAAAAAAAAAAGCTTTTTGAAAGTTACATTTAAAATCCACCTGACTAAAAAAGCTCTTTTCTTCTTCCTCTCACTTTAGAGTCGACTAAGTCTGTGCCAAGACGTCACCACTTTTTCAGGATTAGCCATGGAATCCCTCCATTGTTCCACTGCCTCAGTAGAACTGCTGTCAAAACCCAAGAGGACCTGGAAATGAAGGAATACACATAAAGAATGAAACTTAGGGGTTAGTAAGATTTATGAATGAAATTAATACTTTTATACATCAAGGATGCATTAAATCAGTCAAAAGTGACAGTAAAGTGATGTATAATGTTTCTAAAATTATATTTCTGCTCTTTTCAACTTTCTGTTCATCAAAGAATCATGTTTTCTTCAAAATAATTTAAGCAGCACAACTGTTTTCAACATAATAATAATAATATTAAATGTTTCTTGAGCACCAAATCACCATATTAAAGAATGATTTCTGAAGGATCATGTGACACTGAAACCTGAAAAATTGGCTACTGACAATTCAGCTTTGCCATAAGTATATTACAATAGAAAACATTTTTATAATATTTCACAATATTGCTGTTTTTTTGATCAAATAAATGACTTTAAATGTGTTCCATACTAAACGTAGTGAGTTATAGTACTATATGTATTTTGCTCCAAACTGACCTGTCCAAGCAGGTGTTTTCTCCGAACAGAGCCACGGCTGTAGAGTTTGACTGCCAGCTGCAGATTCTGGTCCTGATTGGTGATGGGCAAGTGAAGCACTTCGCCCCATTGGATCTGCCCCCCTGATGACTTCATCACCTTCGTCTTCCTCTTCAGTAAGACCCTACCCTCACTCAACAACTCAACCTTCACAAAGAAACCTAAAGAGAACATCCATTTGCACAGTTCATTTTATTAACATTGTCGTATTTGTCATATTCACTCTTCCACAACAATAAACTAAGGAGGGAAATAAATAAGAAATAAGAGGGCTTTCAGGAGGAGAACTTAACTTATGAAAATATATTTAAAATGGACTAGGATGTAAAGTTATGTTACTGAGAGTGTGCAAAATGATGATGAAAGCTGAAGGACTCACTCTGTGTAAGTGGTGAGGAAGATGATGGAAGGTTTTGAGCACTAAGGATCTGGAGTTGCATTCGACTGTTCACTGGCTGGAAGCACAAGGCCAGCTGAAGCTCAGCGTGACACACCTACAGAAACACACAGACGCACACAAAATAATCCCCAATAGGGTTAGGTGTTATGTTGCATGTGTGTGTTATGGCAGACTACCTGCTGTGACTGATTCACTGATTTATAGTTGAGACCCAAAACAATTTCTGACCCAGTAACATACACACACAGCCATTATTCATGAAAAAAACTTCCTCTAGACCAGATTCCACTGACTTTCATTCTGGAACACAGTTCTGTCAATTTCAAACACCTCATTATTGAAAAGACTTTCTTTTCAAAAAAATATATTTTCCCTGTTAACTGTTTGATTTCAGTCACATGCACACACAAGCAAAACACACTGAACCATCCATTTCCAAATGTTCACAAAAAGTTGCCAAAATCAGCAAATAGTGCCATATCTGATACCTGTATGTGTGTATGGCAGTATTCAGTAGGCCAAACAATGTTTGGATGACTTACATACAGTGAAATGATGTACAAAGATGATAAAGTAACACAGTAACACTCATTTTGCAGAATTAAATATCAGAATTTTTATATATATTATGTATAGGTATTTAGATGTTACTAATGATCAACTTCTAAAATGTAATGTATATAAATGTGAAATATTTATAAATAACGTGTAAGTGTATGTGTATGTACACAGACTACTGTTCAGTTCGGGGTTGGTAAGATTTTTTAATGTTTTTGAGCCTTTTATGCTCGCTAAGGCTGCATTTATTTGATCAAAAATACAGTAAAAACAGTAATATTCTGAAATATTTTTACAATTTAACATAACTGTTTTCTATTTTAATATATTTTAAAATGTAATTTATTTCCTGTGATGGTAAAGCTGAATTTTCAGCATCATTACTCCAGTCTTTATGTCACATGATCCTTCAGATATCATTCTGATATGCTGGTGTTCAAGAAACATTTCTTATTATCAATGTTGAAAACAGACGTCCTTCATTTTTCTATGGAAACTACTAAACATTTTTCAGGATTCTTTAATCGATAGAAATGTAAACAACATTAATTAACATTAACCTTAATTAACATTAGTTAATCACTAATTAACAATTGAAATCTTTTGTAACATATTATTTATATAAGCTTCAGACAGATCAGTATTTTAAGGGTCAAGTTAATTCCTTCAAGAAGTGCTTACAGCAGTATTGAAATGGCTGGTTTCAGTATATTGATTTCTTCCTCTCTCTGTCGGTCTCAGCCCCAGTGATCTAAATATCACAGGAGAGACCTGAGCAGAACTAGTGCAGCTGTGTAATTTGTGATGCAAGTAAAATATGTGGTCCAGTGGGTGAGTGCAGCACTGTGGGGAAATTGCAGGTGGAAGTTTTTTTTCAAAGAACCTTACTGTCAAAATTAGGAAGGATATGTAGAGGGAGACACATTTGGGATTAGATATGCAGTCACAAAGAGATACAGCAGGTGAGGACTCACATGTGTTTTAGAGTGAGGCTTGAAATCCAGCCAGTGCTTTGTTTCCTCCGGTCCTAGGGTTCGCAGAGATAATACACACACTCCCAGTGTACGCTTACGTGGTGTGTGAGCCTGCAGGCGCAGCACCAGTGCAGATCTGCGTATCTGCTCTAAGTTAAGAGTGAACACGAATGTCTCCATGAAGACAGTGTCCTGAAAGCGAGACAATATACTGAGAGGGATAATTAGCTACAAACTAAAACCGCAACAAAACAATACTACAAGCTCTACATGTGTTTTTGCTTATCGGAGGAAGCATTTATTTTTTTTTTTTTATTCAGTGTCACATGATCATTTATAAATCATTCTAATTTACTGATTTGGGTACATTAACATTTCTTATTATTATGTTTAAATGTTGAAAACAATGTAACAAATTTCTTTACTGCCACCTTTTATAAATTTATCAGCATCCTTTCTGAATAAAATAATTTCTTTAAAACAAAAATCTAGTGTATGTTGCTTGCAAAATATTTTATTTAATTAGAGTACATGGTTGTTTTGAATGGCTGCTAAAGCAGAAAGGCACCTTTTAGAAGCAGATGGTATAATTCTGGCATCTACCAGCAGGGGATAATGCTAATCATTTTAACCCCTTGATATCACCAATGCTGAAGCTTGAATTGAATCTTGGCTGTTGTATGTTTTATGACGGCTGATTTCACTCACTGCTGATGCTTCCTTGATGGTGCTCTTAAATCGCACTGGCTTGGTCATGTTGATGACTCCTTTGACCCCAATCTTCTGCACCTCCACCCCATCACTATACACACTCAAATCCATACACTAAAAGAGAGTGAGTACCAAAATGAGAATAAATGAGAAACAGTGAGAAAAGATGAAAGCAACATGTACAGTTTATGAGCTTTTACAACCACTAAAACCACTGTATTTCTCAGAGGAGGAAAAGGAGGCAGGGCCTTGTTAGTATTAGAAAATAATTGACAGAAATAAAACAAAACAAATATGATGAAATATGAGATCAAACAGTGTGTTCATATTATAAACAACTCACACTCTAAGATACAACCCCATTTGGTCACTTCCAAACATATAGTAAATAATGTAAATAAATTAACATTCATATGTAACATTAACACTAATATATTATGTATGCTATATATTATGTGTAAAATAAAGAGGCAAAGACAGGCAGATATACACATTGAGTTATTTTTCAATTATTTGAAAAAGAGACATTAAAAATAGCTGGTTGGAAATGTGATCACTTGTTAAAGGTCTCTCAGATCAACACAGAGGCTCCATTCAGCTGGACTCTAGATGGGACACAATGGCCTGTTGTAGACTAACAAAGCCTCTCCTGGATGAAATCATACCTTCACTAAGGTGATCCACACCTGCTCCACCGCCTCTTCATACTTCACGTGCACACACACTTTTCCCGGCTCAAAATCCCGCTCATCACCAGACAGCGTGATGGACTCTATGCACACACACACACACACACACACACACACACACATCCACGCAAACACATAAAAATGTTTTATATACAATATTCTGTTTAATATTCAGCATAAGTCCTGTTGTTAATCAAGAAAAAGAGGGACAAACCAAATTTAAAATCCAACTTTTTGCTCAGTGTTAATTAAAAACACTTTCAATTAAATTAGAAAAATGCAGAATGGTAAACAGAAATGCAATATATTTTGAGTTTATTATTTGTGTTATGTGTGTAAAGATCCACAGACCTACATTCTGAAAGTTATCTGAGGACTTGTGTACTGGACCTCAGGGAAAACATTTGGAAGTAATTACTGTGTCTGCCCTTTACGATTTCACAATCTGCAGTCATCTGAGTCTGTCCTGTGTGTGTGTGTGTGTGTGTGTGTGTGTGTGTGTGTGTGAGTTTGTTTGACAGTCTGTGTTTATGTGTGTGCATTGTGAGGAGAGAGAGGGTAAGATTGTTGGGAAATAAAGAGTCCAAAAAGACCATGAAAAAAACAAAAGGAAAACCAAACAAATGAAACTATAGTGGAAATTCCAGGTGATAGTGGAGCGGAACCCTTTCCAGAGAGTTCGATTGGAAGGGAGTTTTGAGGGTTCTTTTGGAATGCGCTTGTCTATGGTTACAACTTCAGTGTTCCGTCATGAATGGTTACCTAGACTACGGCTGCTCCCAAAGGAATCCTGAATGGAGGATGTGCTGCTCTGGACACTGGATACAGAATCATAACGCTTGGAGGAACAAGAGAGGAATAAATGTTACTGAACAACAGCACTGCTAATCATTAAATAGCAATGTATTATGTATACACCACACTTCAATCAGGAATTTAATCTGATCTGATTGATAAAAGACCACAAATACTTTTCAACTTAAAAAAAAAGAAATAAAATTGAGATCCCAATGGTAATAATGATTTCTGGCATACTAACAATGCATGGAAGTATTATGATTACTAAAGTTATTCATTATTAAGTTATTAACTAATATAAATATTGAGCTAATTATTCCAGTAACAAATGCAACAAAACAGTTTTGAATTAAACTTAGTAGTTAATATATCTTGCCTTAAAGTTCAAAGTTGATATCCAGACTAACTAGTATAGTGTTTATATAAATCATAGTCATAATAATGTTTACTAATTATTATATCCCTCTATAATATACACAACCCTTTAAAAGTTTGCCAATTGTTAGGACTTTTTAAAGAAATTAATACAAAGAAATTAATCAAAATTTTTAACTTTCCATTAATCAAAGAATCCTAAAAAAATTTATCATGTTTACATAAATACATTAAGCAACACAATCTTTTTCAGCATTGATAATAATAAGAAAAGTCTCTTGAGCACCAAATCAGCATATGAGAATGATTTCTGAAGGATCATGTGACACTGAAGACTGGAGTAATGACTGCTGAAAATTCAGCTTTACCATCATAGAAATAAATTACATTTCTTTATATACATCATATAATAATAGCTCACGTGTGAACAGGTGTATGGGATCTCAGCAGCATGTGAACGATGTAGTTTTAATTACGATACAGTTTTATGGATTGGGTTGTTAAGTGTGTGTGTGTGTGTGTGTGTGTGTGTGTGTGTGTGAACTCACCTGTATGTGGCTCTGAGGGTTTGACAAATCATACATGGAGAGACTGAGTCTCTGTTTGCCACTGTGTTCCAAACCTGTTAAACAAACAGACACAAATCATTTAATTCATTTTCCTCTTAGAAAGAGTCTTAAATACTTGCACTTCTGCAGTTGATTCAGTACATCACATTATGTAACAAAAGTGATTCCATTTAAAATGTCTTCCTCAGTTTGATATTTACAAATGTGCGTCCAGCCACAGTAAAGCATTAGAATGATCTGAATATGGCCTCTCAACAATATGATCTGGGACATTCAGTGCAAATCTGCCATGAACAATTGGGGATTTAGGAGCGGGAATAAAACAGAAGGATTACGCACAGGTGGGTAGGAACGTAAATATTTGAGGTTACATGCTGAGAAGTTACGTGCTGCTGTGTGATGCTTTGAGGAAGTGAAATTGCACACTTTAAACAACACACACAGGTAATAAACAGGCTTGGAGTTTTAGGCAGATCTTAAAGTATCTCACCTGTGCCAGGACAGTTGTTGGGTCTGTTTTTCAGAGTGGAGCGTCTCACTGAGCCTGGTGACAGGTAGCTGATCATATGACTGCTGTTTAAGGTCAAATCAGGGTCATACATCATCTGACCGGCTCCTGCGAGCTCTGCCTTCCTTTCTGCAAAAGTGGTCCTTGTGGCACCTAAAATCATTCAAATTTCTACTTAAATATGTACTTAAAATAAATAATAATAATTTAATCAAATAAATTAAATTAACTAAATAAATAACTAAGTCATACTGCTTACTCTGTTGCCCAATGTTGTAGCCAGAGTACTGTGATCCTCTCGGCTGGATGTAGGAGGGTTTGAAGGTTGGGATGATGAATGGAACCTCCCGGCTGTCCGGAGGCAGTTTAGACAGCAGATAATCCTCTGATACTCCAACATTCTTCTTCACATTAGACTCAGCAGTTAATTTACCAGGAGGTCGAACCTTAATCACTTTAAAATATTTAAATGTATACAAATACACTTTTCATAACTCATATATGTAGTTACATTTATATACAGTATATTGTATGCAAACGAAAACAACAATCATGAGGAGATATAGGGGAGAGAGAGACTTACTCCGAATCTCTGGTTCATTTTTCTTGGACGTAAATGTCCTGCAGCAGTTTTTGACACATTCTGTCATATCGAGGATCTGCACAAAAATCACAAACCAATCACGTAAAACGGCTGCAAATAAGATATTTATATGAATTTACATGAAACTGTCCAACAGTAGACAGAAATCTATCATTTCTGGTCACCAAACATTTCCAAAACAATGTCAATATCATCACGTCAACTTATGTTTTGTGTGTAGTAGAATTTTGTGGTGGAAATAAATATATGTTTGAGAGAGAATAAATGGCAACATTGGTTGCTGTAGTGGAAATAACGCCACAACTATGAACGACACATTCAAAATTACTGAAAATATGAGCTGAATAATTTTCACGTTTATTTCACTCTAGATTATCAACGTTTTATTAATGTAATAATGATTTTTCGTGGTAAGATTGAAAGTTGTGTTTGGGATAACGTTACAATAAAACATTACAATCTACACATCAAAGACATCTAAAAATTGATGATTGAGGCAATTGATGAATGATTAAGGCATTAACAAAAAAAAAAAAGTCGAGGCATAAAAGTGCCCGCAGTAGCCCAAATTTGCTGCAGAAATACATAAAGCCTAAATATATAGGATACATAATACGGTAATAATTTTGTTTTTTTTAACAATCAAGATTAACCGCGTTTTTCCTTTTTGACAAAGAATATGTTTGTGTATAAGGTTGTACGTACTTGTGCTGCTGTCGGCGAGGAGATAAATCTCTTAGTTCTCGAGTGCTGCAGGTGCTTCTGAAGCAAGCCTCCAGTGAACGGCAAAACTTCTGCCTACGGCTGGGTCCTAGTGTCCGCCGGTCCCTAACAACACTGCTCAGGAAAAATACCACACTGTCTCTTTTTGATCACTGTGACACAAACGAAAGTTTACACTCCCACACAGTCAGGCATATTATGTATATTGATTCTTCAAATCTTCAAAACCTCGTTGTTACTGACCCCTTGTGATGACTAATATGTAGGCCTACATCAAAATTCAGGTCCTTGGCTTATTATCGTCTCATTTTATCAAATGCCAAAACTTTATAGGAGTGAATCTAAATTTGCTAATAGTAAACACAAACCAACAAAAGTTCAGGTCATCAAATTTGTATTTATTGATTGACCAGGCTCTCTTTACCCGTCAAACAAAAGCTGAAATCTCTGAGCTCGCGAGTGCAGCAGGTGCGTCTGAAGCCCCCAGTGAGCAGCAAAACTTCTGCCTACGGTTGGGTCCTAGTGTCCGCCGGTCCCTAACAACACTGCTCAGGAAAAATACCACACTGTCTCTTTTTGATCACTGTGACACAAACGAAAGTTTACACTCCCACACAGTCAGGCATATTATGTATATTGATTCTTCAAATCTTCAAAACCTCGTTGTTACTGACCCCTTGTGATGACTAATATGTAGGCCTACATCAAAATTCAGGTCCTTATTATAATAATCGTCTCATTTTATTAAACACCTTATTGTTAATTATAATCACTAATGCCCAACTTTCTAGACATGAGACTAAATTTGCTAAAAGTAAACACAAACCAACAAAAGTTCAGGTCATCAAATTTGTGTTTATTGATTGACCAGGCTCTTTACCTGTCAAATAAAAACAGATACACAGAGGAAATTCTGCACAGATGCAATAAGAAATTCAGAGCCAAAATACTTTTTTTGTAGACTTCCCTGGGAAATGGGTACTGAAGGTGCGCTGCAGACTCCTGTCAGAGATATTTAGAACATTTTCAAAAACGTGATTTTGTAGCACGTGCAAGTCTGGCAGCTCTCTCACTGCTTGGGGTCATCAAAGGTCGAGAACAAATGAAAGCGGAGATCAAATACTCACATTCACAGTGAGAAAATGTGACACAGGTACCACTAAAAGTAGAAAAACAAATCCAGCTTTACAACAAGAAAAAAAAACAAGACACTTAAGGATCTGCAATTGTGGCAAGAAAAAGCACAATGGGAAATGTAGAACAAACAAGAAAAAACACAACATAAATATTCTTCTGTGTACTGGTACATGCGTGTGACTGCAGATGACAATGACAGTCAGGCAGCCTAATGAAAAACCTGCATTATGAAATATCAAACATCAGCACAAGCTCCGCCCACTACAGAGCAGACAGAGAAGGTGAAGACCACATGAGAGTCCAGATCCACAGAACAAACAAAATGAAGAAATGCAGCTGCCTGACGGGTAGTGCAGTAACAGGAAGTCCAAGATAGAGGTATGGGGCCATGAAGAGGTGAGAGGTCAGAGGTTCATTTATAAAGCCTCAGAATGGATGTTCAGAGACAAATACTGTGAGGCGGATTATTGAACTGCCACGGAAGTTGATGACGTTGTTAACCGTAACCATCTCTAGATCTAGAACGATGGTCTTCGGTCCTTTAATGGGCCGGGCCAGAACCAAAGTTGCACTGATATTACTGGTTTGCTGTGGAAAAAAAGGGAAAGAATGTTTTCATATTTTTGTAATTCGCTCCGAGTCTGTCACTCTTTCTCTTCAGAGTTGAAACACTGCTTTCCCACATGGACAAATTATATGAAAACAAACCCTTTCAACAATTTCAACTGATATTTGATTAGCTAAGGGACTCCTAGGACCCATAAAGATTTTGTGGTTTGGCTCCAGTCATTTTACCAAGCTCACAGAAATCCTACAGCTCCCTCTAGTGGTCACCTTTATATATAAACTAACATTAAAAAGTATGCAGTTTGTAAGATATTTTAATCGTTTTTGAAAGACGTCTCTTATACTCACCATGGCTGCATTTATTTGATCAAAAATACAGTAATATTGTAATATATTATTACAATTTAAAATAAGTAATAAATCATTTTAAAGCTTTCAAAGCTGAATTTTTACTTCAGTCTTCAGTGTCACATGATCCTTCGGAAATCATTCTAATATGCTGATTTGCTGCTCAAGAAACATTTTTTCTTCTTCTTATTATTATCTTCTTATTATTAATTTGGTGCTCAATAAACATTTCTTACTATTTCAATCAAAACAGTTGTTTAATATTTTCATGGAAAGTGTGATCGATATTTTTTTCAGGATTCTTCAAAAGAACAGCATTTAATTAAAATAGAAATATTTTGTAACCTTATAATTGACTTTATTATAACTTTTGATCAAATTAATGCATCCTGAATAAAATTATTAATTTCTTTCAAAAAAATGGTTGACCACAAACTTTTTAACAGTAATGAAGGTGTTTTACAACAGGCATCAGTTATACAAACAGAAGCCCATTTACCCGCATGTAAAACTCTCGCCCCTCGTTGCCAGACTTGATCTGAAAGATGTAAAATGCTCCAGGGTAACGTGTGGTGGCCTGCATTTGAAATATATCGGCAGGAACACTGCGGCCAGAAGACAAATCCATATGTCTGTACAGAATAGTGAAGGGTTGTTCCCGACAAGCGGGATTCTCTGCAGAGCACATGCACTGACTGAGAGAGAAAGAGAGAAGTATATTCAGAACATGCTGCAACTGTTCAACAAAAAGTCAAATGACTGACTAAAGCAAACAGGTTTTCTTTTGTCAACACTCATGAACTCACTTGTCACTGAGCTCTATGTAAGGTGGATCACATCTAAGAGGGTCCAGACATGTGTAACCTCCCTGGAAATTGAAACACACTTGTGCTGTTGTACAGGTGTTGTTACCAGACTCACATTCATTGAGGTCTTGAAAATCAAACACACAACAGACAGAAGTCAGGTTATCAATATCATCATGATCATTAACAGCAGCAACAATAACTACAATGTCAAGGAAGCTAAATGGTGCAGCAGATATGAAATAGCTACTCTTGTGTTCAAAACAATTCTGTAAATGGCTAATGCCAGTAGCAAATTAACTGAGAAAATGTCCATAAATATTTCTTACTCGCTATGAAACTTTAAAGTCTCTCTCTCTATACATACATACATAATTATTACTATATACTCATAATGCATATTATGCATACTGAAGGCAAATGATGCAAGTCATATACAACACAAAACGGTTTGTCTCTCTGAAAAACTGCACTTGACACAAAAATGTGAAGACGTATTTTGTTTTAGTGGTTTAATTTGAGAAATATTCCACATTTGTGTCACAACAAGGAGAAATGCAACTACGAACACTTAGAAAAACATTTATAACACAATATAAATGATGGAACAAAATCACATTGAAAGAAGCACACAAAATAAAAATGTAGAGATACCTTCACAGCTCCTTCCATCCTCATACATGTAATATCCAGGCGGACAAATGCAGGAGAATGATCCTGGCGTGTTCACACACGTGTGCTGACAAAGGAAGTCTGAGAAACTGCACTCGTCCAGATCTAAGGATGGGTAGTGATAAAGACAGACACATCACACACTATCAATGCACACAGTCACACATACAAAATCAAGCAACACGCATCTTAAACCTCTCTCTAAAAGCTCTAAATTGTTCTTGGTCCCCTGTCTCTCTCTATTCTTATCGTCTCTTCTCCTCCTCTTATTACCATTGCAGGTGGTCCCATCAGAGGCGAGCTCGAAGCCCTCATCACAGGTGCACATGAATGAGCCGTATGTGTTCAAACAGCCGTGAGAGCATGGGTTTGTTTCACACTCGTCCACATCTGGCGAGGCAGGAAGAGGAAGAAGATGGCAGATGTCAAGATTTTCAGTAAACTCTCAAACTAAACAATAATGATGTTCCTGTGTATGTGTGCACCTTGGCATGTCCTGCTATCAGCATTAAGAAGGAATCCAGGGCTACAGGAGCAGGAATATGAGCCAGGGACATTAGCGCACAGCTGCTGGCAGTAACCATAGCGACACTCATCAATGTCTAAAGAAAGGTGAGTTAGAGAGCACTAAATACGCAAACAGTAGTCACAACTGAATTAAGACATTGTTTGGTGTCAAATAAGACTGGATTATTTCATTATTTAAACATCAAACCAACAAAGTAACAATTTGAATGGTCATATAATTGAACCTTTGAAAAACATTAACTGGATTTTAATTTACACTACTGTTCAAAGGTTTGGGGTCGGTAAGAATTTTAATGTTTTTACAAGAAGTCTCTTACGCTCACCAAGGCTGCATTTATTTGATCAAAAATACAGTAAAAGCAGTAATATTGTGAAATATGATAAATTGTTCTATTTTAGTGTACATTAAAATGTAAGTTATTCCTGTGATAGCAAAGCTGAATTTTCAGCAGCCATAACTCTAGTCTTCAGTGTCACATGATCCTTCAGAAATCATTCTAATATGCTGATTTAGTGCTCATGAAACATTTCTTATAATTATTAATGTTTAAAATTAATTTTTTGTAGAAATCATGATGCACTTTTTAGGATTCTGTGAGGGGAAAAAAGATCAAAAGAACAACATTAATTTGAAATAGAAATCTTTTGTAACTTTACTGTCACTTTTGATTAGTTTTATACATCCTTGCTGAATTATATAATATTAGTTATTTTAACAAAATCTTACTTACCCCAATGTTTTGAACGGAAGTGTACTTTAACGTGACGAAAACTGCTTTATTAAAGGATTTACCGTGTTCATGTTGTGTCACATGTAGACATCACACATTAAAGCATATAACATCAAACTATCCATTCATAATGTCTGTAAATCTTACCTTGGCACTGTCCACCCACCAGCCAGTAGCCCTCAGTACATGAGCAGGTATATCCACCGGCTGTATTTATACACACCTGAGTCGGGTTACACTGGTGTGACTCTGCCTCACATTCGTCAACATCTAAAAAAATGAAAGATAGCCACAGTCAGCTCCCACTTGTGCTTTTCCCACCACTATCCACTTTAGAAACTCCCCTAAAACAATTCACCTTGATGTATGTAACTTCACAACCCTTAAATGTTTCATTATCATCAGAATACTGATATAGAATACTTCATCTGTCCCACTGATAGCTTGCCCTCTGTGGACAGATGTTCTTTACTTTAAGCTTAGCAGGTCTGTTACACTTCGAACTCCATCCCGACCTCATAAATCTTACCTTACTATCACATCTTACACAAATAGCTAGTCTTACACAACGCATTTCCAAAACTGGAGTTCATATCTCTCTGTTCCACTCTCGCTCACACATTATCAGCACAATTCCTTATGAGGGCATCATATGCTTTAAAAATACCCGAAAAGTACCCTTGATTCTCAGACAATGAAGTCACATGTTTTAAAAATAAGCAAATGTTACTATGAAAGTGATGAGGGCGTGATGGATTTGGGGGGTTGGGGACCGTGTGAAAGCCAGATAATTAGTTTCTTTTGGTTAAAGCTGCCAACAGTCCCACTGTTACTATATGGGTAGAGTGATGCAATGGGTCCTGGCAAACCAAGCTGAAATTCCATAATAATAAGTTACTTGTGCACTTTAAAATTACCCATTCACTTGCATTTGGCATTTCAATGAAAGCATCTGACTGTACAGTATAATCGCAAAGGTAGTCACTTGCTTTGCATTACACCTACCTGGAATTGAACTTTTGTGTTAGCAGCTCAGATCCTTAACTATTATAGACATCACAAAGCATTATTATGAGGTGGAATCATTACAGCCAGGTCTGATAGCAGAGATGCGGCCACATGAGGCCCAGCTGGGCCCTGGAGCGTGAAGGAGAGCATCTGGATTACATGTGCACTATCACACACGTCTGATCTGAGGTGAACGGATCTGGAGCATTCTAGGAATGCCAGCATTTTGGAGATCAGATCTGATGCAGAGACTGTGCAGTAAATTTTGCACAAGATTTAAATGAGGGTCAGAGGAAAGACATGGTGTGTAAATGAAAGAGAGGGAAACGTTTCTGCATGTAAAAGAGGAAGAGAGATCAATGATATAAAATGTTGACGGGTGATATCATTCATGTGGTCAGAATCATGATTTTTACTAGACTTTTAACAAGTTTACTACGGTACAATTCATTAAATTTAACAAGAGGCCCACAAACCAGATGTTGCTGAGGTCATTAAATCTAATCTTCACATCAGAGATATTCAATCCCTTAAAAGTAAGCCCAGACGAAATCTAAAGACTTTACTCATATTTGGAAAATCTGCAATTCTGTGAAATGGACTTACACATGGTAAATGTGTTAAACTGCGCTCATAACGTTCTAATTGCTAGCTGAAAGCAAAATCAACAAACAAATACGCAAGAGGATGGGGAATTTATATGAATGACGGGTATTATAATTCATACTCACACAACATGCTTGTCTTATTAAGGCAAAACAATTCATCAATCAAAAGAGACATATGCAAGACTAAACTTTTCAGGTATGGAAAACATGTGGATGATTAATATGAACAAACAGGTTGAGGTCAATCCAGGATCCAAGAATCTGGCACCAACTCAAAACTCTTGCTTCTATACGCACATCTTCATTCCAGAGATTTAATGTCCGAGATCTGTTGCCAAACACTGACTGTTAAAATTATATCAAAGGCATTTACAGTCCACCACTGCAATAGTTCAAGCAGGCTAGTCAAGCAACACTTCACACAGCCCATGTGAATTAGCTGGAATCATTATACTAACGTGAGGTGTACAGTGAGCCAGGGTAGCAATTATGTTTAGTGTGGAATGTCTAGTGCAGCCACAAGGAGAGTCTAATTTGAAAGTGAAATACAGTAAAACAATAGCGAAAAGTACAATAAGAGGGTGAAATTTTAAAAGCAATCACATTTTCCTTATCTGAAAAATCTGAAATATCTCCAGCAACTCTTAGGAGCTGCTCAACTCTTTCAGCTTGATCTACACCATCCTACACTGACTTTGCACAGAAAATACAAAATGCATGGTTGATACAAAAAAAAAAAACCTCTTTATTTGCTACTATTCAAAATTTAGGGTCATGTAGATTTATTTATTTTTTGCAAGAAATTAATACATCTTTTTAATGAGGATTACTTGAATTGATCAAAAGTTGCAACAAAGACATTTAAAATGACTTTTTGACTTTAAAATGACGCATTTCAAATGAATGCATTCATTATACAATCCTGGAAAAAAAAACTATATCAGGTTTTCCATAAAAATATTAAGCAGCACAACTTTTTTCAGAGTACTACCTGCTAAGAGTTCAGCTTTGCCACCACAGGAATAAATTACAACTTTAAATCTACAAAAATACTGAAAATTGATTTCATAATATTACTGTTTTTACTGTATGTTGATCATATAAATGCACGAGAGACTTCTTTCAAAAACATAAAAAAAACTTACCAACCCCAAACTTATGAATGCTAGTGTATATTTAAAAAAAATAGCATTACATATAAATTTCAATCACTCAGAAATAATACTGACATCATACCTCAATTTCCAGACGTCCCACTAAGCTAGAGCACATTAATTAGTCTGCGGTACTAGAGCCACTCCACATTTGCTGACAGACACCAGTTACAGTCCTACAGCCTGAGTAGGCAAGTTTCAACTTGACAAATCAAATCATTTTGGACATTTTTCAAGTTCCCACCCAGAATAAGATAATTTAAGCTCTTGAATTTTGGATTTTATGCAAAGCATCCACATTCCTGAATCACAAGTGAGCTTTAGATCTTCTTTTCTCAAGTTTCTCCTGAACTAAACTGTCTTTCAGAGGTTTGCATGGATTTTAGAAGTGCCTATAAGCTTTACTGAGGCTAAACACAGGATTGATGGGATTTATGATGGCACATTTCAGGCACTGACTGGGTTGACTGTTTTAGTCCTTCAAGCCTTAGCGCCACTGGCAAGAAGAGGGCATTCCCTGGCTTTTACAAACACACACGCTAACATTAAGATGAATGATGTTATGGTGTAACACTACGTACTTCCTGTACGATTTCTGTTCCATAACAGCATCCCTTAACATAAATAACAAACACACAGTACAAAGAACACAAATTGCGCAGCTGCTCAATGACAGATCTCATTCAACAACCACTGACTTCATGTTTGGCACGAGCAACCACAGATGCTGAGATCACAATGGTTTGTCTTTACGAAATGCTGTTGTACTGAATGTCTCAGTGGCGCTATAAGACCATTATCTGTGTCCAAAATTTAACACAGCACACAACATTCATCTTCATTACTCAGTCCAAGTTTTTCCCAGGTCAGGACATGTGCATTCGCATAAGCGCATTCATGAGCATATCTGTGCGTGTGTCTTCTTTATAACATGACTGTCTTGGGCTTAAAAGGTAACAAATCTATCATTTTGTGATTCTGCAGAGGAGCAAGAGAGGACTGGAGAATGCATTAACTGCAAAGGCTGGCACCAATTCGAGACAAATCCGCAGACCATATCGAAAAATACAGCAAGCAGTCATTTGTGCTACCATTTATCATATGGCACGTGAAATAGGTCACCACGCTGACACGCATAAAGATTCCGACAGCACAATATATAACACCTATCTAGATGAAAGCAATAAATCCCAGGAGATATCACAGACACCACATTCAGCTCAACAGCTTCAACAGAAGCAGACCACATAGAGTCAGTTACAAAATGATGATTTACGACAGTGAATAAGACACTCTAAAACAGTCTCGTTGAATTGTAAAGTTGGATCCCAGTAAGCAGGGCTAAATGCCAGTTCCTGTGTGTCTTCCTGCCTCTTCACAAGATGTAGTTTGTTCTGAGGTTCCACAGTATTTTGTGGTTCCACACTAATGACTGATCCAGTCCAAATTACGAGATTCATTCTGCTGAAGTCTTTAAGATGCCACTCAGCCCACCGCAGCCATTACTAAATTACAGTCCAGCACAGAACTGGGTCTTTGCCTCATTTCAGAGCGAGAAGACCCATGGACCATTGCAGAAAATGAAGTAAACATAAGCCCACAACCTGATGTGACCCAGAGTTAACCATGTCTCAAAGAGTCTTATTCTTAGCTTGAGTTATTTATTATAAAAAAATGGCTTTACATATGCCAGAATGTATGAAGTTCTTCTTGGATTTGGTACTCTATCATGTATCACATATTCTTTTAAAGCACTATGACAGGGCATGATAATGTTTAAAACTTAATTATCTGTTTTGTTATTTTATTTAGTTAATAATCCAATAGTGACTCGTGTCTATTCAAATTGTCACTAGTAAGGTCTTCTTGTTCATCAGATAGTAGAACGTATTCAGTGACGAGTTTTTGTTCTGTTAGTCATAAATTTAAATTGATCTCAATTTCATTCTGACATATAAGCACACTTGTATGCAAAAGTTACTGAATAAACATCTACAACTAAAGTTAATCTAATAAGCACATTTGGCATTAGTTGACATAGTGTTACAGTGGCTGTAGTAATATATGGTAAAATATTATTAACATATATTGTAATTTACAATACCAGCCAATTTACAAAGTCAGCAACACATGACTAACTGAATGAAGTTATGTTTCTCAAGATTTAAAAACCTTTTAAATGCAAATTAAATGAAGTCATACATTAAATTTTTGAAGATATATTGTGCATGCATATATATTTATTTACAAAAATATAATTAATTTTTTTAAATGGTTGACCTGGTCTGGATGGTAAACTAAAAGCAGTCAAGATCATTATTTGGTGGGCCAGGCACACTAAGACCACCTGACAAGCCAGGAATGTGTATCAAATCTTCTGGATTTGAACTAGCAACCTTTCAAGTGCCAACTTTAAAGGGATAGTTCACCCAAAAATGAAAATTTGATGTTTAGCTGCTTACCCCCAGGGCATCCAAGGTGTAGGTGACTTTGTTTCTTCAGTAGAACACAAACAAAGATTTTTTTTAACTCAAACCGTTGCAATCTGTCAGTCTTATAATGGAAGTGAATGGGAATCACGGCTTTGAGAGTAAAAAAAAAACATACACAAACAAAACCAAATTAAGCCCTGCGGCTCGTGGCGATATATTGATGTGTAACTTGGATGCCCTGGGGGTAAGCAGATAAACATCAAATTTTCATTTTTGGGTGAACTATCCCTTTAACTAACATTATCAATAAATTTGGGATAGAGGATAGAGGAATGTATAGGAACATGAGGCAAACTTACCAACACAAGTGCCATCGGCACCAAGTGTATATCCAAGGATGCAGGGAGTGGACCGGCTCACTATTGGGTAGCTTGGACCGGGGCCTGGACCAGGACCTGCTCCAACAGGGGGAACGTTAGGAATGAATGGTTCTGAATATCCCAATGATCTGTCAGGGTAGGACTCTTCAGGATAGGAAGGCTCAGGATAGGAACGTGGACTGTTTCGGGCATAGGATTGGGAGTAGAGTCTGCGGGGGATGCACAGGTATCCACCGTTCTGATTTACACACTGCATGTCACCCCGACACGGGTCTGGCAGTGTCCGGCACTCATCAATGTCTGAAAGCATATGTTAGAGGTGGCATAAACAGCTGTATTTGAAACACAAGTTTCAATGAACATTTTAACAACATGGCAGAAGTGCCACTAACCGATACACTGTCGATTGTAGATAGAGTGTCAATGGTCCATTGGAGAGATAGGTGGCGGTAATGCACTTATAAGTCTGCGATCTGCCATAAAGCAAGAAGCAGCGCTCAGGACGCGCTCAGGACAGTTCAGACATCGCAGTGCATCAGAGGTAAAAAACTATATAAATACTGTTCAGTTTATGAACATTTTAACAACATGGCAGAAGTGCCACTAACCGATACACTGTCTGGCACGGCGGTCATAAGTAAATCCATCTGTGCAAGTCTGGAGAGAAACAGGCATTTTATAGTCAATCCAATAGATAAACAGCAGTTTATGGAGTTCTTTAAGTAGTTATGTTGAAGTAGCTTGATATTGCTATTGTATGCTAAAGTTAATGTTTATGTTAAAGATGTACAACAGAACTGGAAAAGCAAAAAAAAACAAAAAAACAAGTAAGGCACTCTTATTACGACACAAGTTGAGCAACAGTGCCTAGCTTGAATGATTCAAAACAAAATTCACTTACCTGACTTTTCCCGGAGTGAATGCAGCATATGATACATATTAAAATGGACAACATTCTATAAACAAAAAACAAAATACCTTGGTAAATCATTCTGAAAATTAAAAACACGTGAAAATGTTTGTTTCATTCATTGGAATAAGCACTGAATGTCCATTCAAAACCAAGAATATCAACAAACACTCTTATATAAATTAGATCATTTTTACAAACTTATTTTCATGGTTTACATATTCTTTTGAAGCACCATGACAATGATAACATTTAATCCTTAAAAATATCTAATATCGGTTTTGATACTATCTCTTATTGTCTAGTAAGTAATCCACTAGTGACTAACATCGGTTAAATATGTCACTAGTAGGGTCTTCTTGTTTTTTTAAGTAAATAAAATACTTATTCCAATAGTTACTAGTATCAATTCAGTTACATATTCATCACATACCAGCACTTCTTAATTTGGTATTAGTTACTATCCCAATAGTGACAAGTAACTATTCCATTGTTGCTGGTAACAAAATAGAAATGTCTTACCACAAAATTATTTTGGGATCTGTGGTTCAGCTATTAACTGTTCACTTCTGACTAGTAGGTATTCCAGTTGTTGCTAGTATCCTTTCCAGTTTCACTATACATTGGTATTAGTATTTGTTCTAAAGAAATTGAAGACAGCTATTTATTGGACATTAGTATGAATATGAATCATTCAGAATACTTAGTACATATGACAAGCTATTAGATAAGCATATGACAAGCAAGAATAGGAATTGAATCAATGGCAGGTAGCAATGGAATAGTTACTTGTCACTACTGGAATGGTAGCTAACAGCAAATGAAGAAGTACTATTGACTAATTGAATAGATATTAGTCACTACTGAAATAAGTACTAGTATCTAATCAATAGTCAGTTGATTACTTAGTAGCTAGATACAAGTTAGTTGTAAGTAATGTATGCTAAAACAGCTTGTCATGAATCACCAGCTGACTAATTAAACTCACCTTTTGTTGGTCGACCAACTCAAGCCACGTAGTTCAAATAACATGTTTATGTGGATCCTTGCGGTTCCCTTGGAAAGAACGTCACACCGCCGACCCGTAAACCCCTCGCAGTAGGAAACGAGTTGATCTTTGTGGTTTTACTACCTTTACGGGCTCGCAATACCCAAAGCGCAAAACGAAGTGCCCAAAGCGCCCCCTCCGCGTACGCGCGTTCACTTGAATGGCGAGACACTTGGCTTTGGTCACCCGATGCGGCCGCCCTGTCGACCGATGATAGGAACGTGTGAGAACATTGACCAATAGTAAGAGGAGGGTCTTACTATATAAAAAAGAGAAAACTTGCTGTATTTCTCCGTACTCGGCCCACTCCGCGGATTGTTTAGCAATGCAAATAAACGGGCCCCCAGAGCACTTGGCCAACAGCTGGATCCCATCAAAGACAGACAGCCCCCTTTGGAACGAAAGCGCGCACAGGGAGCTGCTACAGACCCAAACGAGGAGAAGGAAGAAGGCAGTGAGGAAAACCGAGCAAAGAATCTATAAAATGACGCATCATTAAATTGTAAGGCTCACCAGCCTGCTTAAATTTAGATGAGACTACTGTACTTTATGGTGTGGAGTCCTCGCGTAAGACAGACCGCTTCAACCATCATCACTATGAGATATTCGTTCAGGCTGTTAGCCAAAAAAAAAGTTACTTTAAGGACATAAAATTCTGACTAGGTGCGTAAAAAGACAGACAGACAGAACATGTATTTACATAAAATAAACTCTAGTTAGTGTAGGCCTATATTGTATGTAACCATGACTGCTCTCCGGTGCGACAAGTATTAGCGGAATTTCGAAAGTTTGTTTCACTTTACATTTCCAAAAATGTACATATCACAAATAGCCTTTATTACAAAATAGTTTATTTCACAAAAAGTCAAATAATTAAATGAAATGAACATGAAACTGTGTTAGTGACACGACACCAGAGCCAACGGCTCAGAGTGACACTATAAATGACAATTTGTGTCACAATTTTTGAAACCTTAATTTAGCTATTTTTCTATTAACCTAAAAAATGGAACCTTAATAGATTTCTTGTCAAAAATGATCAAGGGCCTATATAAATTTATTTATAAAAGTTGATTTCTGCCCACTGATTGGACATGATCACAGTAAGTGTCACCCTGACCTGCATCTTACTAGCTATTGGCCAGTGTAAATATGCTGAAATAGCCTTGTACACCTAACCTTTGAGCTGTTGACACACTCGGCCCACACACTTGACTGGGAGGCTGCACATACACAGGCAGAATTTGTTTTTATTGTATCCTTTTATGTCAACTAGCTTTGCTTTTGTCTATTGATTAATTGGGTTTAAAATAGGTTTGGCAGCACAGCAGTCCAGATGTGGACTGAATTCAGCAGGGAAGACTGTGCTGGGAGACTGAGACAGTTTATCAGAGATTTTTTGGCACAGATTAGGCTAGAAGATGGAGTCAGTGGTCAAATCACTGGGTAGCACACTGCCACACTCCCTCTCTGCTGCTCTCTTGAAATAACTCAACCACTCAGTGGCAGCTGTGTGAACTCAAGCACCAGGCTTACTACAGTATGGCAAAAGAGCAAGTTTTTTGAGAGTTGCATCAGTTACGAGTACAGTGAGCCATTGAATGCATCAGTGATACATTACAGAACTTTTTTTTTTAATTGCTCAGACATTCATTAGACTCTTAAATACAAACATTTTCAGGTTCGAGGTGATCAAAGTCTGCCAGATTAACACACCCTCTAGGCAAAAGCCCATTTGGATTGAGATCTTGAGATATAAAAGAGGTTTAGACTTGATCTGACGCTGATAAAACAGACAGCAGAGTTATGATAGTTCAGATGTACACAATCTAACAGCAGGAAAAATGGCTGCAAGGAATGTGGGAGGCTGGAGCAGGTGTTCCCTGGTGAGGGCAGGGTTATTTTGTCTGGCTTTGTGAGTGCTGTGTGAGGAGAGTACGCATTAAAATCTGACACCATGTTTACATTCACTATATCCAACACCCTTAAAGTGTTTCCACCATCTAATGCAATGCATTTGCTTCAAGGCAGCACAGATACTTGCTAGGATTCAAATGTGCCACTACAGCATTGAAATGTTTGTTTATATGAAGAATTAATAGTAATGCTTCTTGTGCTGAATTTAATGCATTGCTGCATAATACACCTTGATAATAATGTCAAGCAGGGGCGTAGCCATCATTTCAGAAGTGAGGGGGACAGATATGTTATATATACAGAGTGTTTTGCGCTCCGTGATGTTCATCTCGCCTTATTCTGGGTCCGAATAAAACATCAGATCATGCACAGACTATCCTGTCTCTTTGAATTGAAATCTATATTTATTCACACGGGCTCTTGAAAACCTCTATGCGAACACACTTGCCCGAAAAAGTGCGGGGGACGAATTTACGTGATATTAAAAGTGAGGGGGACACGTCCCCCGCGTAATCTACGCCCCTGATGTCAAGTCATTACTTGCACTACCGTTCAAAAGTTTTGGGTCTATGTTTTTTTTTAGTCTCTTATGCTTACTGAGAATGCGCTTATTTGATCCAAAATGCAGTAAAATAGTAATGTTGTGAAATGTTATTACAATTCAAAATAACATTTTAAAATGCAATTTATTCTACTACGTTCTGTTGATTTGGTGCTAGAATTAGCTTTCTTATCCATTATCACAGTTAACAGTTGGCTGACTAATATTTTTGTGAAAACTGTCATACATTTTTTCAGGATTCTTTGATTAACAAAGTGAAAGGGACAGCATTTATTAAATATGTACACCCACACACAGTGTTGGGTGTAATGCATTACTGAGTAATTAATTACCGTAATTTAATTAATTTCCCCTTAAAAAAGTAAAGTAGGGGATTACTCTTCATTTTTATGGAATTTAATTAGTTACTTCTGATGTAATTGCATTAAATAGTGTATAGACAACAGCTCAATTCTATATAAAAAACAATAGTTTACATCAAAATTTAACATCTAATGTTATGGCTTTTAATGTAACCTTCTCCCTTCAAATATTTTGGTTAGTTCATGAATAATTTATGCAATTTTATTTATTTGAAAGAAATACAATCCTTGTATTGTTCAACTGGTCGAGGATGTTTAAAAAGTAATTAGTAATGCAATAGTATTGCAAAAGTCTTTACTGTCACTTTTGATCAATAAAATCATCCTTGGTGAAAAAGAAAGTATTAATTTCTTTGAAAAAAAAAAAAATAAAAAAAAAATATATAAATAAAAATCATACTGACTCCAAATTTTTTGAATGTAGTGTATGTATATCCACAACTGGACGTCAAAATATCAATATAGATTTAAACTGGTTAAATGTTCCAAGAATCTATGCACCAGATTAGACATGGTTCCACTACAATTGGAATTCCAGACAGGGTTTTCCCTAGAGACATATTGGGAAAGACGGACATTCCCTTTTGAGGTTAATCTGGTCTGATAATGCTCTAGACCACTGCCTCCATAAGCACTTTTAAATTACAGCCTTGCGATTATATAGTCTGCAGGGAAAAAAGAAAACACAGATGCAAAAAATCAACAAATGCACTGTTTCCTTATAGAAGTCTTGTATATGGAAAAGTACTGCACAATTTAAAGATTAGATTTACTTATTTATTACCAAACAGCAGGAGTTCCTTTTGCAGAGTTATCATTAAGAGACCTATTTCTAAATAAAAACACTATTACAGTGAACTGTAAACAACTTCATATTAAAAAAGCTCTTAAGTGTCTAAATAAATAAAAGGGAAAATGCTAATATACATAGAATAGTTTATTCAGGAGAAAAGAGAAACACTGTTGTTGACTATCACTTTCATGAGCAGTCTTTCAAACTTCAAAAAGATTGATCAACTTTAAATAAACACCAGCGCAAAATATATACCCTAAAATGTATAAATGTATCCTAAATCTATATATTTTAAGTGCACCCAACTTTTATGAAAGATATAGTAACCAAAAAGAGAATTACTAACGCCATTTTCTCAAAAAACAAAAAACCAACAAAAAATTATTCTTCATATTAGGCCTCAAGGAAATGGCGTTTTTTAAATATTTGGTTGGAACCCACTGAATTAGGAGTCCTGTGTTATAATAAACTAATGTTTATTATAACAGAGGTGTATTATTTGTTTATTAAACAATTTTAAAATATACAGGTCATTTTTACACTTAATTTGCACTTTCATTTTCCTTTATGTGTGCATGTTTTCCAAATTGTATATACATAATACAATAGTTTCTTTCTACCTTAAAAAGGTCTGAATATTGCAGCTACATTTTAGCTTATGCCCACTGCATAAACAGTGAAAAATATGATTAATGTACAAATAAATAACTGCACGCTTGTACTGCATGGGAGCATGAGCAGCAGTCTAAATCCAAGATCAAATGTCACTTCTTGATTAAGTGCTATTGTACCTGCCGTACCATACGGCCAACCAGTCATAGCACTCAAAACGGGAGGATTTTGAAAGACTATCTGTAGCGTTTTTGCAGAAGTGGAAAAGATTTAATAAATCCATTTGTGTAGTGGATGCCAGACAGCATCAGACAGTCTCTCAACACACTAGAAAAACATTAAACACCTCTCTTTGTCTAAAAATGACAAGCTGAATGTTTGCACGACATTAAATAAATGTTGGGAGAAGGTCACAAGAATATTCCATAATGTAATCTTCCCCAGCTTGCAAACAGAATTCAATTCTGTCAAATTTAGGCCTCAGTTTAGTCAAATTTAACAAGCACGGCAGCCCTTAGATGTTTTATCTTTCTTTTATTCCGTTGGCAATCAGCCATTTTAGTAAATATTTGAATCCATGACATGGCCCAGTTTTCTGTTTCCATCTGCCGGAACGTAGTGTCCTGTTAAGCTAAAGTGCTTTGAGTGGCAGTACAGGTGGCTGATATCACTGCTTGAGCAAATCTTTGAGCACAGCTCCACCACTGGCCTCAGCAGACACAGGTACAGGTGTAAAGGTGGGCAGGGCATCTGAGATGGGCTTCATAAGCAGGTGGCCCCCAGCACCTGCAGTGCTGCCTGCACCTGCGGGATTGAGGAGGGGTACGGCTGCAGACCGGGGTGCCAGGAAGGGGTTTGAATCCCCAGTGCGCTTACCTGGGCCTGAAACACCTGAAAGAACACAGATCACAGAAATACAAGACCTGTTTGTACCAAGAAAGATAGTTATGATAATAGCTATATTTATTTATTTATTCTCTTTTAATAATGCCTCTTTAAGAAGAATCGCTTTATGTATCCCCAAATTGTAAGTCGCTTTGGATAAAAGCGTCTGCAAAATTACTAAATGTAAATGTAAATGTATATTGGTGTTCAGACCAACAAGGAATCGTAAAATGAAAAAATCTAAAATCAGATGGATCCTAATTGGTTGTCAATGTGTGTATCGTTTATCAGGAGGAAAACATTTGTTCTGAAAGTCATTCCAACGATATTGTTCCTCTGTGTTATTATCATTATAGCTGTGGTGTGGACTTCCACATTTTCAAAGAATAAGAACAATTATTAAAACTTTTTGGTTAACATCCCTGGTATGAATGGGCCTGACCTATGAAGTGTAAAGTTTTTTTTTTTTAAATCATGGACGCACCAATATTAAAATTCTGGCCAGTAACGAGAAGTTAAAAATTATTTTAATGTTATAGCTGATAATTGACAAACATTTCATATTAAATTTTATACCATTTTGGCAAAATAAATATATTATAAAAATAATATATTTTTATAATATTATAAATAATACTATAAAAACCTTTAAAAAAAATTCCAAACTATTTATCTTGAGATGCACTATGTATTACAAATAAATATATAAAAGACTAACTCTAAAAAAATTTCTAAAAATAAAAATTCCAAAACTATAATTTGTAAAGTTCAGTAAAAATAGTGTAAACATAAAAAAACTAAAATGGGCTAATAACAATAAAATAAAAACTAATATGTTAACAATATATAGTGCATCTAGATTTTATGTGACCTTATACCTGATGCAGGTGTGCTTGCAGTACTCCGGCCAGGTGGGGGCGCACTCAGAGGCTTGATGTCATAAACAGGTAATTTAGGGGCAGGAAGTGCAGGAGTAGACTCCACCTCCAGGAACTTCACGAACATCTCAGAGAAGGACTTTAAAACACAGACATTAGTGTAAAAGGAAGATGCATGTGTATAATAATGTGTGTGTGTGTTCATGCATTTCTATGCGAGCCTACCGAATTGAGGCTCTGTGTATGGGTAGGCCTTTGGGGAGTGTTGGGTACACTCTGAACACCTCTGCCTCCCAGCCAACTCGAGACCCATCCGGTCACCCCACTCTTGCCTCCTTCCTGTAACAACTGCAGAAACAGAGAACAGTAAGTCAGTAGGACAGTAGGTCAGAGGGAATGTTTGTGTGTGTGGTCTTTGGTTGTGTGTGTAAAAAAAATCCTCTCTTACTCAACATAACTGTGTAAAGTTCAAAGAGGTACTGCTACAAAAATGTCCCTGTCCTCAAAGCACTCAGACCAGAGCAAATGAATGCAACCTTTGAAATAAAACCCCTGAATCAGACTTTTTAACCACAAAAGCAGACTAGGATTATTTTTAGCCTTTAGAGTTGTAAACAAAGAGATCTTGAGTGGAAAACTTAATGTGTAGCATAAAAAAAATGAGAAAGGTGTGGAGTGGAAAAAGAAAATATGGGTTGAAATGGAAAGTGGATTGTGTGACCCAGAAACACACACTCATATTTACTTTCCTTCTCTCCCTCTTTCTTCTCTGGGGGCTGTTGGGTAATTCTGCTCACAACTTGCTAAATAGTTGGAGTCTCTCCTGCTAGACTCCAGCCTACTTCTATGGAATGGAATTGTGGGTAAGGAAATGCTTTTGGGGTAAGGTTGGCATGAGCCCATCATCTAATTCAGTCTTTGTCTCTCGCAGTCTCTAACTGCTGATTTCTGCCTGCTGTCTGTGTCTCATATTGTTTGCTTGCTTTATCAGTCTCTTATTTCCATCTGTCATCTGTAATAAGAACCATCAGGATTGGACTTGAAACATGTTTTAATGACAAAATTTGAATATATGAACAGCATACTCAGTATATTAATGAAAAACAAAATGAGAAAGTGAAAAAAACAACTGTATTAATGGTAGAAATAATTGCCATTTAGGTGAGTTTCATCTAGAAAATGACCTTAATTCAGATCAAAAATGTATACTGGTGTGAGGGTATGTATTAAATTCTATAATAAGGTTGTGTTGTCTTATGTAAATTACTATTTATTTTCTTTATGCACTTTTCTGGTCCTACTGTGAACAATTTATTATGCATCCTAAAACGAAAAATAATACTCTCTCTTCTTCTGAAATTAATTTCCTAGTCACTTAGGCTGCTCAGGATATTAAATGATGTTATCCAATAGCCAAATAGCTAATTAAAGTTTGAGCAAACGTGCGTTCCCATTCTGGTATGTAACGCCCACGTTTCACAGTCAAATTAATTCCCATTTTTCCCTCACTGAATATCCAGCTTCACTTGGAAATACAACACATTATGGAAGTAAAATGGGTTGCGATCAACTGGAGCACAATTTGTTGAAAAAGGAAAAAGCACATACAGATTTTGACCCTTCGAGGACAATAGCTAAAATGATTATGGCTTTTCCAAGAAAGAAAAAAAAAATTAAGCCACATCCTGCTTTATCATTAGAACTGATCTGTTCCTGTTATTGAGAAAATCAGCCCCACCAGGATCAAAACGGAAAAACAGCAATTCGAACAGAAAACAAATCAGCTCTATTAGCAGTCCGCCAAATGAATGCGGTCATATGCGTGCAGAGTTTCCGGGGATGTTGATGTGACATTTAGTACAGGCTGTCCTAACAAGAACAGAAACCTCTATACTCAGAGATTACCAGCGAGGACCGAATGCAACTTGAAATCATCCTTCAAAGGTCTCAAACAAGGACTTTTTTCAACAAGACCAGCGTGGGCAGTTTGAGGTCTGTGCCAAATTAAACACATGAGGTAAGATGAGTGGAAAAATCTTTTTAACATCTGATAAAACCTTAACGCTGACATCAAACAAGAGATAATTGTTAAAAAATGTAATTAGAGAACCGAACATAAGGAGTCAGGAGGTCAAATATTAAATCCACACGTTTAACAGTCACGTTGTTTCAAGGGTGAGACAAGAACTGGAGCAGAACCACATTTGAGAGTGATGAAAAGTAGGAGGAATTCCACAAAACGGGTCAGACAGAATGGTGAATGGCTGGCTGCTCCTTCTCTTTGAAAAATTGGACTTGACAATAGGGCTGCACGATTATGACAAAAATCATAATTGTCAATTATTCCCTTGAAACTGTAATTGCGATTATTAATTACGATTATCTCAATTTACATTGAATGATGTTTATACCATTGTTTGATGCAACTGCATGCCGTATTTTTATATGAAAATAAACAAGCTGAAAACACACAAAGATTTAGTGCTTTTCTATAGTATTAAGCCTCAAATGTCAAATATACATCGGATTGGTTTCTTCTTTAAATTATAAAAAAGTAAAAATATGAATGGTATTATAATGTTATACTAAAGCTAAAACAATGGAAAAACCCATAAGATAACATGTAGAAAGAAAAAAAACATATGTTAAGCGTGCAGAATAACATAAGAGGACTTTGAACGATTAATTGCCGCTTTAAACGATTACGTAATTGTGGCATCCATAATTGTAATCGCGATTAGAAATTCGATTAATTGTGCAGCCCTACTTGACAATATCTGATGAATGTAAATATGTAGGCACATGCACATTTGCGAAGAGGAATACTTGCATTTAAAAAGTAAATTCAAAAGGGAGGATAAAGAGAAATCCACAGTATGAGAAGCAGAGAGCGCTGACTCACCTCGGACACCTCATCTCGGTCCAATCCAAGCACATTACCCATAAGCCTCAGCACCTCAGAGCGCTTGTTTTGGGGGGTATGACAATAGCCCAGGTAAAGATTCTTCATCAGAACCCTGTGTCAGAAGTTAATCATGTTAGATGATATTTCACAGGAACACCCTTTTGAAAATATTTGGATCTACATATATATATGAAATATTTTTCCAGTGCAGATGTGTTTTGGACTCACTTATCCACTTTGCCTTCGGTGCTGTTCAGGAGGTTCATCAGTTTTCTCTGAGCCTCTTCCAACATCTCCTGTCTCACATCCACTGCAAAACACACACAGATACAAGTTTGAGTATTTTGTGGTATTTTCCCATATATTGCTGTCACAGTTAGGCTTGTGAGTTATGGGCTAATTCATAAAATCAACACATTAATAAAAAATTATTTGCTAATGTCTGGCTTCTGTCAGGTATGGTAGTGTCTAAGGGTCCAAAAACTTTTTTTTTTCTTTGAAAGCAAGCAAGAAAGAAAGAAAGAAATTATTACTTTTGTAAAGCAAAAGCATTAAATTGTACAAAAGAGACAGTAAAACATTTGTTACAATACTTTTTTTTTTCAAATAAATGCGGTTCTTTTGAACTTTCTATTTAACATAAAACCCTGAAAATGTATCATGGCTATCATGACTGCTTTTCAAGACTGATGATAATAAGACATTTTTTTGAGCACCAAATTAGTATATTAGAGTGATTTCTGAAGGATCATGTGACACTGAAGACTTAATTTGTAGTAATGGCTGGTAAAAAAAAAAAAGTCAGCTTTGCCATCACAGAAATAAATTACATTTTAAAAGATATTAAAATAGAAAGCAGTTATTTTAAGTTGTAATAATATTTCACAATATTACCGTATTTACAGTCATTATTTTATCAAATAAATGCAGCCTTGGTGAGAAAAAAAAAAATCTTACCAACCTCAAACGTTTCTTACATTTACGCCACATTATTATGCTGAAGTTCCTTATAAAGTCACAAGCCACTGGCAAGTAGGTTTTTTCTAGACCAAGCAAATTTTACATGCACTTGGTGGGTGTTAAATTTGGATGCAGTGTTTGTGAGATGCAGACAGAGCTTTCAGCAGGAGGTGGTATATGACTTTGTTATGCATTAATGCAAACAGTAGAGAACAAGTGTTTGTACTGAAATAATAAGTATGTGTGTCTGCAGCTTAACAAACAGTAATAACTGTGGTATGGGGTTCAGTGTGTCTGGGAATGTCTCGTGGAGTAAAAACAAAGAAGTGTGAGAATATGACATGCTATAAATGCCTTTATCACAAACACCCCTCGCTGGTCCAGACCATTTGGCTCTCGAGAACCCTTTTCCTCTGAGACTTTACCTCCTGAGACCACACGAACTGAGCGATAAGAAAGGTTGAGAGAGTTCCTGTCTGCGCTAAACACTCTGGAATGTCTGTCAGCTGCACTTGTGCTTTGCTAAGCAAAAATGAACCATTTTTGATCATTCGGTCTATGGTCTCTTCAATCGTTTTTTTGACAGATGCAGTAAAAATCCCAGCACTCATCCCTCAACCTCCTCTCCCTCTCAGACCGACAGCACCGTACTGTTGATTTGGGGCTTGATACGGAGAGAGAAGAAAGGGATAGGTGAGATAGAAAAAAAAAGGGTGGATGGAAAAAGAGAATCTTTGTCTACACAATTTGGCTACTGACATGCCATAAATATTATGTCTCTGACAGAGAGGAGATGCGAAGGAATGCTAAACATCTATACCATCTACAGACTTGGCTGTTCTCTGCATCTCTCTTACAAACACAAACGTGTGTTTCTTAATGTCTGCACTGATATGAATCAAACTGAAACCACTACATAAAGCGCAGTCTCAAAGAGTCAAACATAATTGAATGGATCCTGATGTTCCTAGTCCCGTTGACGTTCACGAGTCTCTTCAGAAAAATGGTTTACAGTGCTACAAATCTGAGAAAATCTCAGATAATGTGCCGTGAGTTGTGTGTCAACTCGGCTTGAGAGCTAGTCTTTTCGCAAAACATTTTTGTGGCGTATTTTAGTGTTTTATGGGATTGTGTCTGCTGTAATGGATATGATATTATACGTAGCAAAGTCACAAAGTAAAATGCTTCTTTTTAATAATAACTATTATTTTTATTAACCAATAACCACAACATGAACTCAATGCACATTATGCACAATCTGAATTCAATTGAATCAAATAAATTACTGAAATCTGAATCAAACTAAATTAAGAGATTCTGAATCAGAATCAAACTGACCCAGCCTTAGTTTTTTTTCCCTGTGGTTGATTAGTCCCTAATGGCCATTTAATTTGAATTTTGTATTTCTGTATTCTGCATCCTTCTTTATCAAAATAAATTTGGTAGATTCTGAATCAGAATCAAACTGAATCAGGAAATAAATGCTGATACCCAGCCTTTGTTTTTGCTATGATTGATTTATTTGAATTGTGCTTCTGTATTTTCTTGATCATGTTCAGTGGTTCTCAACAAAGGGGCCAGGGCCTCAGCAAACGTCCAATGGGACAAAACCTTATTAAAATGCTAACAACACAAAAATGAAGATGTAACTTAATATTTTCCCATTAAATAACTATTATCTTTATTGAAATCACACAGACCCTTATAAAATCACAAAATAAATTGTTTTTAATTAATTTAATATATCAACACTCCGAGTTTCTGTTACGAAAGCTGGAAAACAACCAACTTAGTCAACTTAATTTAGTCAGATTTTCATGCTCTTTCAATCGCGTAAACTGTGCGTTTACATTCCATCTCCGTTATCACGAAACCCACGACACACAACAAAAACAGCTCCGATCACAGCGACCTCCATTCACTGGTTGTTGACGTTTGAAAATGCAGCGAATGAAGATGTAGCTTTCGACCACTTCAGAGTTCCTGCTGTCGGTGCGAATGCAACCAGGAAAATTGCCCAAGGGGGGAAAATTGTCCTCTAGGCACCACCATGCTGGCCAATTCCTAGAACTGAGTTCCTAGAACTACAAAGCCCCTAATGTTGTCATAATAACAGCAGAAACACCAGAGGAATCATCTTAGACAATATGGGAGGCCTTCAAGTCAAAAGGTTGAGAACAACTGTCCTTGTTAAACAATAAGGTGAAATGCTGAGATAATCGGATTTCAGCAGTCATTTGGTCTCACCTTGTTTCTTCAGATCTTCTATCTCTTCCTCTTTGAGGTCCAGCTGGTCAGTGAGGCGAGAGGCTGATTCTAGAGCTGCGTTTGCTTCATCCAGGTTTATCTAAGATTACACGCACAGACGCAGAACATTAACATAAATACGTGTCAAACACAGTGCAGAAAGGACAGAGGTTTGTACACAATAGGGCTGGGCGATATGTCAAAAATATCTTAATCGATAATCGCCTCTAAAAATATCACGATATCCGATAATATCGTCTACCTAAGCCCCACCTCTACCACGCCCCGCCCCCGCAGAGACAACATTGCTGACATGCACCATAAACACACACCATGTTCAGTTTGGTCTTAATTATTGCCACAAAGTTTGGTTTTACTTTTCTTAGTTTGTGCTTAAACTAACAGAAAACATTAGCTTTGCTGTTATTTTGGTGTTGCTAATCATTTCCACTTATCAAATTTGTGCTTGAAATTAATTTTGTTTTGTGAGGAGAACCTTTGAGGAAAAATAATAGAACCCAATTTTAAGTTCATCATGGTGAGGCTGGACATTCTGGCGGTGATTGTAAGAATGATAAATTCATCTTGATGTCATATAGTAATGTCTTGAATAACATATGCCTATATTTTCCGATGTTTCTGATCTTTTTGGCATTATCGCCTGTGTAGACACATTTCATGATGGTAAGTTTAATTTCCTTAATTATAACAATTGCAGTGTTGTTTTTAAACTTGTAGTCAAGCTATAACGTATTTGATATTTATCATGTATGACTAAAATCATGCAGGGATTAAAAACTTATTCTGAGCAAAAACATTAAGATTTTTTTCCCCTTTCTGGTAGCCTACTAGTTCGGAGGTCTCTTTTGGCCCGTTTTTAAGGAAATAAAAATGACTGCTTTATTTATTTAGGAGCATGGTAATTTAAATTTCCTTTATGTATTGTCATTTTTATAATTTGTATTTTATTAATCAAAATACAACGCCCATGGCACAATATAATATTCAGTGTTGGGCTGCCGAAACTCCGAACGCATGCATGTTGAGGGGCGAGCTGAGAAGCCTACTAATGTCTTCATCCGTTTGCAACAAAACTTTATACTTTAAACTTTTGCTGCACATGAATTAAGAATTTATAGTGCTATATCTCAGCTTAATTAAACAATTATATTGTAAAATTTGTGCGTTGAAGGAATTTGCGTATTTTAATTATACCGGTCATGTTTGTGGTTTTTCATCATTATCATCATTTCATCATTATACAGTTTAAATAAATACTCAGAAACACATGCAGTGCTACTTTTTGTCTTTTTTTCTGTTTAACTTTTATTAAACTGCAGATCAAAATAGAATAGGCCTCCTATTCTATTTTGAATAGGAACGGATTTTGAGGTTAGAAACGGATCCAATACTCCCTTGTTTCCTTTCTCAACTCTTTACATTCACTTAAAACATAACGGATTGTATTCATGGGATATTTTGAAATAATTCTGTGTGTATTTGTCCATTCGAATGTGTGAGAATGCGAGAAAGAGCTCAGTCCCGTGTGTGTGCGCTTTGTGTGTGTGTGTGTGTGTGCGCGCACCACAGAAAATGCGTGAGTGCAGAAGTGAGTTCTATTTCGTCTTCTTGCAGTTGAATCTTTTGAAATCACAATAAATGCGCATACAGAAATCGAGAAGCAGAATCGAAACGTAATTTTATAACAAGTAATTTGATTCCTGACCTTACACATCTGATCTGATTTCCGAAACTGGAATAGCTTTTTGATTGCCAACCCTCCTACTAAATGATTTCATTCTTGCATGCAAAAATACCTGTATGGTGACTATGGGGCTATGTAAAATATTTTTTGCAACTTACAAGATTTATCATTTGTCATTTTTTTTCCCGATAATGTAGATAATCGTCTGTTACCTGACTGTTGACATCGACATCGCGATACTTACGAGACATCGTCGATATACGATAATATCGTCATATCGCCAAGCCCTAGTACACAAGTATGTTTGAACTGACTTGCAGAGCAGCTGCCTGATCATGAAGATTTTCTGCTTTAGTTCTCCACTCTTCTTTCTCCCTCTTGTGTTTTTCCAGTTCTGTCGAGTACATGGCTTTTTCTTCTGTAAAGGGAGATACAAATGTCAACATTGTTCAAGACTGAAAACTTATTGCAGATTCCTCTCTTAATCCAAACATTTTAAAAAAGAAATATCTGAATATTACACTCCAATCTACATTTGTAAATACTTTAATAGCCTTCATTCCGTACAAGAAAGACTATTTTCTTAATAAATTACAATAATACTGGAATAGCAAAAATAATGTGCGCACTTGCCTTGTTGAAACTGTTCTAGCACCATCTGCAGGTTAGAGAGTGACACTGCATACTGGTTGACCTGATCCTGAGAAGCACGGAGCTGAATAAGTGCTTCATCTCTCTGTCTGACAGCACCATTCAGCTGCTCCTGAAGAGACTCGACCTGCAGGCTAGCCTGCTGACTACACACACACAGTTAGAGACATTAGTGAGGATAAACCAATATAAGTATATACTAGTATTATATATATATATA
>NW_015548240.1:2675025-2683929 GCF_001515605.1 Sinocyclocheilus anshuiensis | reverse complement strand
TATATATATATATATATGTATATACTTATAATATACAATATAATGAGTACACTGAAACAAACTACAACTCTCTCAATATTTTTCACATTTCTTGTATCCATGGCAGAAAGAAAGACTTTCTGTGGTACTATTATAAAATACAGCTGCAAGCAGCGATTAAGGGGCCAAGCACAAATGAGTGCATCAGATCAGTTGAAAAAATTAGTAACTAAATATATTTGTTGATGATTTTATGTAAAATGGTTGAAAACCCATAGATACAATTACTTGTAATGTGACAACTGCTTATTGGCCAATTACTTATTGGCCAACAGGTGGTGCTGCCACCAAACTGATCTGGTGTTGTCAGTGTTGTTGGGTGACAATGACACAAATTTTGCAGTCAATATGCCAAAGCATTGTAGAAATACAGCCTCAGATCCAGTTTGGCATCATTAACATTTTATGATAAGTAATTCAAAAACAGTTTGATCTGTCAAAGCATGGTGAAAATCAGACAAACCATCTAGAACGAAAACTTTAAAAAGGAGGTTTTTGGAACATACAAAACACCAGGAAAACAGAAAATTATGCTATATGGTGCGACTGATTCAGTATGAGCCAGGGAATTGGGATCGGGAAAGGTCCACGAGTCAAACTCGGGACGCCCGAAGCGCAACGGTGCTATGTGTCATGCGCTGCCCATGAGGCTATTGGCGCCGACAGCAAATTCTGGTTTTAAGCAAGCAATCACACCAACAGACAGAAACAGACCTACCTTGCACTCTCCACAGCATTGGAGGAAGATGTTAACCGCTCTTCCAGGAGTGCCACTCTGCGTCTCAGCTCTCCCTCTCTGTCCTCAGCTGCCAAAGCCTCACGCGTGTATGAATCCTCAATCTCTAACAGGTGATTGCGCAAACGCTCCACCTCCTGCTTCAGGCGCTGCTCTTTATCTCGTGTGTGCTGCAGCTATATACAGAAAGTACATGAAAGTACAGCAATTCCCACAAATTAAAATACATTTTTAATGGATGCAACTGGATATTAAATTGAATTGGGACAAGGTAACGTTTAACGTTTTCAATCTTTTAGTAAGGCAATAAAGCACAGCAATTTAATATTGGCCTTTGCTACCTCACTCTGAAGAGCAGTCGTCTCCATTTGTTTTTGTTTGAGGGCCATCATCACTTGATCTCTTTCCTGCTGAAACAACACTGCCTTCTCCTGCATGGACTTAACTTCATTCAACAATTGGTTCAGCTCACCAGATTTACCCTGCAGTACAGACAAAGGCAGAATAGGTCAACTTCACAACACATATAGAACTAGAACAGTCCAGAACAAGTTGCATGCCTTCATTGGCATCAACATTACAAATGTGAATTGTTCCCACTGCAATTATTTTGGAGAGTTGGGTGAACAGGAGAGAATTAAATAATAATAATAATAATAATTAAATAAAATCCAAAGTTACTACTGTTCAAAATTGTAGGATGAGCAATATTTTTTGTTTTTGAAAGTCTCCTATGCTCAATAAGGTTACATTTATTTGATCAAAAATACAGTAAAAACAGTAATATTGTGAAACATTACATCAAATTTAAAATAACTTTTCTTTTGTATTCTTTTAAAATGTTATTTCTTCCTTAGAGAGCAAAGCATAATTCTTTGATTAAGAATTTCTAACATTTTAAAAAGCATTTTAATGTATTTTTACACATTTTTTGTATTTAAAAACACACAAACAGACAAACCTGCTCTTTATCTTTTAGCATCTTCTCCATGGCAGTGGCCTTCTCATTCACAGCACTGAACTGAAACTCTCGTTCCCGAAGCAGCAGTGACACCTGCATGTTGGTTTCCTGCAGGGCACGGAACTCTGTCTCTTTCTCACGAGCTTTTGCCACTATCGCTTCATTCTCCTCCTTTAGCTTCTTCAAATCGAGTTCCAGGATCAGGGCACGCTCCTTCAGATTTGTCACAGCCTGCTTCAAGACCTCGTTGTCATTTTCACGATTACGTAAACTTTCACTCACCTAGATTGTACAAGAAAAAAATATCACATAAGGTTAGGATTAACAAAATTATTCAGAGATTTTTTAAGTATCTAAAATCATAACACATTTCATGTGCAAACTTTGGAATGTAAACAAAATCTCAAATCTGACATTTTACTCCTTCAAGCCATTCAACACATCAGAATTGTAAGTCACCTGACACAGTTGGTCTCCCTTGGTCTTAATGAGCAGATCTTTCTCTCTGAGGGAGCGCTGTAGCGATTCTTGCTTCTCTCTGGCCTGCTTGAGCTCCTCTGCATGGCTTCTCTGCTCACTTTCAGACAGAGATGCAGAATTCGACAAGCGATGATTGTTTTCCTGCAGAGTTCTTATCATGCTCTCCTTCTCTGCTAAAATTCTCTGCATTGACTGCAACTCCTGATGTAGGCTCTCATTTTGGCCTGGTGGTGCTGCCCCCTTCAGGTTTGGAGGGGCAAAAGCCTGGGTGGCCATCATAGCGGAAGCATCTGGAGATTGCTTGCCACTGCCAAGCTTCCCAAGCAGGACGTCTTTGGTACTACTTAGCTGGCTGATGGTCTGCTGCACCTGTGCCAGCTCTTGACTCAACAATCCCAGCTTTTTCTCTTTCTGCTCATAGCTCTGAATAAGTCTGGAGTAATCCACCGAGAGCTTTGAGCTGCAGTCACTATCTGCAGAAACCTGCCCCTGCAGCTTGAGCAGCTCCTCTTGTAGCTGAGCAGATTCATGCTGCATGTTCCTCACAGTCGTGATAACCTGCTGCTTCCACTCCTCCATCTTCTTCACTTGCTGTTTGAGAGTGTCACGTTCTTGCAGGAGCTCCTCAAACTGGTTGCTGCTAACACCCCCCGAGCCACCACTTACAGAATCGCCTGCACCAGATGTCTGGAGGACAGAGACCAGGGTCTGACATTTCTGAGTCAAGGCGTCAATCTCAATATCCTTCTCACGAATGATGCGGGAGAGGTTCTGAATGGTCTCTCGAAACATCTCTTGACTGCCTGAAGGGTCACTCATAGTGGAGAGCCGCTGATTTTCTTGCTGGAGCTTCAACAAGGCGGCTTCCTTGGCTGCAACAATGTCCATAATGCGATGGTAGTCTGAACGCAGCTGGCTGTTTTCTCTGGTTTTCTCGTTGAGCACGGCCAACACCTGTTCACGTTCCACCGCATACGCCTGCAACTGCTGCTGCAGGAACACCACATCTTGACCATGGCCACCAGATACTCGAGCGTGGAGGGCCTGGATTTCTAAATCTTTTTGAAGCACCATCTGCGAGAGTTTTCCCAGCTCATTTTGAGAGACCATAAGCTGGTCGAGCTGTTTGGTTAGAGACAGGTTCTTCTCATTTAGCTGGTTAATCTCAGTCTCTTTCTCCTTGATGCCTTTCACAAGCTTCTCAATCTCCACCTTCGAAAGGTCATGTTTCTCGTTACCGTTTTCGCCATTCAGTGACTGGGTCTTGTCCTCTTGTAGGATTTCTACGGACTGTATTTGACTCTGTCCTTGTGTGCTCAGGACCTCCACTTCTGACTGAAGCCGGACAATCTCCTCATCCTTAGCAGTGATGAGTCTTTCGTAATTGAGTGAGCTTTGTTCATGTCTTGTCCGTGCTTGCTCAAGTTCACTCTGTAGCACCTGCAGAGAACGCTGGGACTGCAGCGCTGTAGCCTGCTGCTCCTCTGATACCGTTCTCAACGATTGGACCTCTTCTTCCAGTTGATCTCTGGCAGCTTTGAGCTGGGCCACCTCAGTCTCAAGCTCTGTGATGATGTCCAGTGTCCGTGGCTCTGACAATAATGGCGGTCTGCTTTGCTGGTCCCTCAGACGATCGATCTCTTCTTTTAGATGGCTGTTTTCTTCCTTCATGGCTCCAAGCTGTTTGTCCTTCTCCTCCACCGACTTTCTTAGAGAGTCACACTCTTGAGTTGCTCCCAAGAACTTGCGCTCTAATTCCTGTTGTGCTTCTGCAGCTTGAGCTTTTAGGGTTTCAGCAAAGGTGTCCTTCTCCTGCAAAAGCTCGGTGAGTTGATTTTGGCCTGCCACAGTGATGTGCAGCATCTCACTGGTGTCTTTGTGGTCAGAGACCATCTGCTCCATCTCACGCTTGAGCTCTGCAATTGAGAGATCTTTTTCCTTATTCAGTTTCACCATTCGCTCGTGTTCGGTCTGTAGCGCAGAAGCATCCAGAGAGCGTGCTCTGGTTAGTTCGTCGATGGTTTGTTGATACTGTTTGGCCTGATCTGAAAGTCGCTTCTCAGTCTGGCTTAGCTCAGATTCTAACTGGCTCTTCTCTAGTTTCAAGGCTTCAATGCGGGTCTCTTTCTCCAGGGACATCCTGCTTAGAGAGGCTTGACCATCTTGGATCTGCTTTTCCAAACTGTCAATCTTTTCTAAAGCCTGAGTGCTCTCTTCTTTCAACATTCTATTTTCAATTTTCAATTCAAAATCCTCTGAAATGGCCCTCTCGTAGGAGGTCTTTACTTCTGCTAACTCTGTTCTCAAGTCCTGGATCTCTTTATCCCTGGTCTCAAGTACCTTCCTGTGTTCCTCTAATGCGTTCCCCTGCTCCCCAGAATGACTTAACTTCTCACAAAGTGCAGTAAGTTCTGTCTCTCTTTCCTGAAGCACCCTCTTGAGGTCAGAGGACTCCTGCCGCAGCTCTTTGCCCAGATCCTGTGACTTGCACAACTTTTCCCTCAACTCTTTTACTGTGGATTCCAATTGCTGCTTTGCCATGTGCCGTTCATTCAAGGAGAAGGCACTTTGACTTAGCTTCTCCCCCTGAGCTTCCAGCTCCAGTTGAAGAGTTTGTCTCTGGTCAAGGGAGGAGTTGAGATCTGACTGAAGATGGGATTTTTCCGCATCAGCCTGGGTTTTCTGCAGGGACAGCTGTTCCTTCACTGCAATAAGATGCTGGAGAAAGAAAACTATGTAAGTATGTAGTATATCAACTCAAATTCTAAACACATTAAACAGATCCAATAATTGTATTCTGTCTAATAAAAACATACACTGGTTCAAAAAGAGTACCTGTGTGGCCTCCTGGTTCTGTTTGTCCAGTTCTTCCAGTTCAGCACTGAGTGTCTCTATATCAAGATGGGCTTGCTTTAGAGCTTGCTCCCGTTGGACTAGCTGACTCTTTAGGTCTGAAACTTCCTGTGACCGTTCCAGAATACTTTCTGATTCTCCTGCCTTGTGCCTCTGCTCGGCCAGGGTCAGTCTCTCAACTAACGCAAGCTATTGAAGAAAAATAAAAAAAAGGGTATGAAACTAATGTCAGTTAAGTGTAAATTATCATTTACATGATAACATGCAAGTGTCCTTTCAAAAAGCTGTTGAAATATTGATTACCCCATCTTCAAAGATTTTTTTATTCGAAAGATACCGAACTTCTGTTCAAAAACAGGAAGAAACAGGTATTAGTGTGTACCATAATATTGTCAATATACACATACCTTTTCTCTCTCCACCTCTTCCTTCTCTTTCCTGAGGGTATCAATGATGGTGTTGAGTTCCAGTATGTCAGCATGTTCTACTTCTTCTGTAGGACTGCTCTGAATTAAATGATAAAAAAAAAAATGTAAAAAGTATTGACACTCATCCTCATCCTCACACTTACATTATTTGCAGAGGCAACCAGAAAGTGTCCAAACACTTTCTTAATTTTGAACATTTTATCAATTGTTTAATATTTGAATCCTCAGCATGGCTAAAAACATCTAAATATTATTGGGCTACAAACTTCTAAACTGTCTAGAGGAAGGTTTTTAGCAAATTTACCTCACTGAGAGTCCTTAATCTAGCCATCTCTTTCTCTGCACCTAAAATAAAATACAAAAACATAAATATGAGAGAGCAGTATGAGCAATATCAGAGATTTTCCTATCCAAGAACATATGATTTGATCTAACACAATTTGTTGTGTTCTCTATACCGGCCAGAGCTTTTTTCAGGATTTGTATCTCATTGTCATGCTGGGCTTTCAGCATAGACTTCCCTTCCTGTTCCTGTACTCGAGCCTGGAGTTCATTTACAGACTTCTGAAGGCGACTGTAATTCTGCAACAATTCTGTATTTTCTGCTGTAGCCTCCTCCTTTTCCCTCTCTAGCTTGGCCTTCTGACGCTCTGCCTCCTCCAAACTGGCCAATAGATCGCTGTGCTGTTTACACTGAAGCTCTGCCTCCTCCTGTAAAGACTGTATGGTCGATTGCAACTCTTGAAATTTGGCAGAGTCCTGTACTGTGGTTGATTTTTGGACAACACTTGCACCTTCTGAAGAAGAGGGAGATAAACACAGCATTGTACTCAAAATTCAACCGATAATTTCAAAACTACCAAATACAAAGCAAACACGTTATCTGCATTTAAAAGGTTCAAAAATGTCCTGACTTTTATTTCCTAATATCCATCAACGTTTCCCCTCACCACTTTGAAGCTGCTCCTCAAGCTCCTCGATTCTCTCCTCATACTCTGCCAGCTCCTCTCTGTGCCGTTTTGAGATTTCAGCCATTTTCTGCCTCTGGGCGTCCTGCAATGCTGCCAGTTCGTGCTGGTGCTCATCCACCTCTCGTGCCATTTCCTCTCTCAGCTCCTGATTGGGTCAGAACGTCAGTTGGGTTAAAAACAGAACCAGATCCCAAGCACTGACCAACAGGAAAGCACCTACTCTTTGTTACAGATGAAAAGGTTTTTCACCTTGATCATTCTTTGCATTTTCAGAACTTCACCCTGGTCTCCGTTACCATCAACTCCTGGTAGCTTGGATGCCTGATAAATTGAAATATAATAAAATATATAATAAATAATCTAATTCTAGTTTATAGCTCTCTCATGATATAATTGTAAAATTAAAAGTGACCTGAGCAACTCTCCTCCAGTGGGCCACTTCAGACTCCAGACGATGCACCTCATTGGAAAGACGGTTAATTTCCTGCTGTGACCACAGGACATCACTGAGGTCCACCTCATCACCATGGAAGCCTTGATGGACAGCTGTAGACCGGTGCAGAAAGGAAGACGAAGTAGTGGTAGTGGCAGCAGTGGTAACAGGAAGTACAGCAGCACCAGAGGAGGATGAGCTGGCTGCAGCCTGAGCAGAATGTTGGAGTTTCTGAACCTCCTCCTGCAGACTGCTCTGATGGGCCTTGAGGTGACTGATCTCCACCTTTACAACAATAAACATACACACAATATCATCCGCATGATTCTAAACTTTTGAAATTCTCCCACTATAATTAGATAAGTGTAATTATTTTCCCAAAAATAAAAACCTAAAAAGAAAAACCTCTTTCTGTTGCAGGAGGGTTCTGTATTCCACTGACTGCTGTTTGACCTGAATCTCTGCCGCCTCCAGCTTCTCCTCCAGCTCAGAGTTTATTCTTCGCGAGCGCTCATACTAAACCACACAAAAGCAAATACATAAAAATAAAAGAATTCAATTACAGATGTTAATGCACTGACAAAATGTTTTGAAGCAACTCATCCTTTAACTGAATTATGGTGCATAATTAGGCATTTTTTTAAACAATGTGTGCAAATAAAAAGTAGAAATGTCTTCATTTTCAAGCACACAAAACATTAGGTCTCATGACAGAATTGAGAAATATCTTCAGCATTAGACTAGGACTTTTTTGTGCTCGATTAATCACCTCAGATTTTTGAGTTGCATATAAAGTCTCCAGTTCCTGCAATCTAGAGTTGGACACCTGCAGCTCAGAGGAAGCATCTGTAAGAAAAAAAAACATGCTGACATTTAATAAAGTCATGGTTCCTGAAATAGCTGAGCCTACATCTGTGCATGCAGCTCTATTATACAGCAATTGTCTCATGTGTGAGTCATATATATATATATAGTGACAAGTCCTTCCCATTTATCTAAATAAAAATATCTGATGAAAATGATAAGAACTTCTGTTCTTCTGTAAATCATTTCTAAGTCACTGAAAGAGATGATACACTGACTAACTCCAAGACCTCACTGAATGAGAAGGTTAAAGATGAACAATCCTTGCCAGGAGTGCAGAAAGTAAAAATATCCTATTAAACCACCAAAAGCCTACTACATTTGCATTTTCCAAAGGAATCATTTAAAGTCATGGTTTTAAAGGACACATTATTCGATTGTTGGGTGACTGTCCCTTTAAATAGGCTACCAACATTGCAGGAGGATCAAGTTCAGTTATTTTTTCCCAGCAGCTGCACAGCCACAGCAGATATTACCTATAACCAACAAGTACACTTAAATAAATACAGACTCCTAAGCAAATAACTAAAGCTATAAAAAAAGCACAATATAAATAAAACTCTTGAGAGTGAAAAAAACAACAACAATAATAGATAACAGCAGGTTTTTGTCCATAAGCTTCCATTTCAATGTCCATTTCAAAACGGTTCAGGTTCACATGACAAACAAGAGTCATTTACACACAAAGCATACTGTGTTTCAACCCCACTTGCAAATCTCATGTATGCAAACAAGACTAACATTAACTTATTTTCATTATTTAATGCATAAAATATGGATCTGAGAAAAACTAGCACAAACCCCAGCAAGTCTGAGGTTAAACACAGTTAGCTAAACTAACTCACTACATCTGGGCATTAAGGAACTATTTACCATAGGGAAATGTCTGCCTTAAAAACACAATTGGGGTGGAGTAGCATAGTGTATAATAGCAATAACTGTATTAAATTACCATTAGTTAGATGATCCTCTTGAAGTATCATGGAGCTAAGCTTAAAGGGATAGTTCATCCAAAAATGAAAATTAGCCCATTACCCTCAAGCCATCCTAGGCATATGACTTCCTTCTTTCAGATGAATCCAATCGGAGTTATATTAAAAATTGACTTTGATCTTCCAAGCTGTTTAATGGCAGTCAGC